>NC_053028.1:51542275-51671226 GCF_003073215.2 Triticum urartu | reverse complement strand
GTGCAAAACTGGCTTGCACCCGTTGTAGATGGACGTAGAGCTTATCACACCCGATCATCACGTGGTGTCTGGGCACGACGAACTTTGGCAACGGTGCATACTCAGGGAGAACACTTCTTGATAATTTAGTGAGAGATCATCTTATAATGCTACCGTCAATCAAAGCAAGATAAGATGCATAAAAAGATAAACATCACATGCAATCAATATAAGTGATATGATATGGCCATCATCATCTTGTGCTTGTGATCTCCATCTCCGAAGCACCGTCATGATCACCATCGTCACCGGCGCGACACCTTGATCTCCATCGTAGCATCGTTGTCGTCTCGCCAATCTTATGCTTCCACGACTATCACTACCGTTTAGTAATAAAGTAAAGCATTACATCGCGATTGCATTGCATACAATAAAACGACAACCATATGGCTCCTGCCAGTTGCCGATAACTTGGTTACAAAACATGATCATCTCATACAATAAAATTCAGCATCATGCCTTGACCATATCACATCACAACATGCCCTGCAAAAACAAGTTAGACGTCCTCTACTTTGTTGTTGCATGTTTTACGTGGCTGCTACGGGCTTAAGTAAGAACCAATCTCACCTACGCATCAAAACCACAACGATAGTTTGTCAAATAGACTCCGTTTTAACCTTCGCAAGGACCGGGCGTAGCCATACTTGGTTCAACTAAAGTTGGAGAGACAGTCGCCCGCAAGCCACCTATGTGCAAAGCACGTCAGGGGAACCGGTCTCGCGTAAGCGTACGCGTAATGTTGGTCCGGGTCGTCTCGTCCAACAATGCCGCCGAACCAAAGTATGACATGCTGGTAGGCAGTATGACTTGTATCGTCCACAACTCACTTGTGTTCTACTCGTGCATATAACATCAACATAAATAACCTAGGCTCGGATGCCACTGTTGGGTTTCGTAGTAATTTCAAAAAAATTCCTACGCACACGCAAGATCATGTGATGCATAGCAACGAGAGGGGAGAGTGTTGTCTACGTACCAACGCAGACCGACTGCGGAAGCGATCACACAACGTAGAGGAAGTAGTCGTACGTCTTCACGATCCAACCGATCAAGCACCGAAACTACGGCACCTCCGAGTTCGAGCACACATTCAGCTCGATGACGATCCCCGGACTCCGATCCAGCAAAGTGTCGGGGAAGAGTTCCGTCAGCACGACGGCATGGTGACGATCTTGATGTACTACAGCAGCAGGGCTTCGCCTAAACTCCGCTACGGTATTATCGAGGTATATGGTGGCAGGGGGCACCGCACACGGCTAAGGAATAGATCACGTGGATCAACTTGTGTGTCTAGAGGTGTCCCCTGCCTCCGTATATAAAGGAGTAGGGGGGAGGCTGGCCGGCCAAGGAGGGAGGCGCAGGAGAGTCCTACTCCCTCTGGGAGTAGGATTCCCCCTCCAATCCTAGTCCAACTAGGATTCCTCGGAGGGGAAAAGAGGAGGAGGGGGCCGGCCACCTCTCCTAGTCCTAATAGGACTAGGGGAAGGGGGGCGCGCAGCCCATCTAGGGCAGCCCCTTCTCTTTTCCACTAAGGCCCACTATGGCCCATATAGCTCCCGGGGGGTTCCGGTAACCCTCCCGGTAACCCGGTAAAATCCCGATTTCACCCGGAACACTTCCGATATCCAAATATAGGCTTCCAATATATCAATCTTTACGTCTCGACCATTTCGAGACTCCTCATCATGTCCGTGATCACATCCGGGACTCCGAACAACCTTCGGTACATCAAAATGCATAAACTCATAATATAACTGTCACCGTAACCTTAAGCGTGCGGACCCTACGGGTTCGAGAACAATGTAGACATGACCGAGACACGTCTCCGGTCAATAACCAATAGCGGGACCTGGATGCCCATATTGGCTCCTACATATTCTACGAAGATCTTTATCGGTCAGACCGCATAACAACATACGTTGTTCCCTTTGTCATCGGTATGTTACTTGCCCGAGATTCGATCGTCGGTATCCAATACCTAGTTCAATCTCGTTACCGGCAAGTCTTTTTACTCATTCCGTAATACATCATCTCACAACTAACATATTAGTTGTAATGCTTGCAAGGCTTATGTGATGTGTATTACCGAGAGGGCCCAGAGATACCTCTCCGACAATCGGAGTGACAAATCCTAATCTCGAAATATGCCAACCCAACATCTACTTTTGGAGACACCTGTAATGCTCCTTTATAATCACCCAGTTACGTTGTGACGTTTGGTAGCACCCAAAGTGTTCCTCCGGCAAACGGGAGTTGCATAATCTCATAGTCATAGGAACATGTATAAGTCATGAATAAAGCAATAGCAACATACTAAACAATCGGGTGCTAAGCTAATGGAATGGGTCATGCCAATCAGATCATTCAACTAATGATGTGACCTCGTTAATCAAATAACAACTCATTGTTCATGGTTAGGAAACATAACCATCTTTGATTAACGAGCTAGTCAAGTAGAGGCATACTAGTGACACTTTGTTTGTCTATGTATTCACACATGTATTATGTTTCCGGTTAATACAATTCTAGCATGAATAATAAACATTTATCATGATTATAAGGAAATAAATAATAACTTTATTATTGCCTCTAGGGCATATTTCCTTCAGCTAGCGGGTGTCTGTCTCTCCCACTTTAGCCGGATCGGATTCGATGAAAAGGGTCCTTATGAAGGGTAAATAGAAATTGGCATATCATGTTTTGGTTTTGGCGTAGGTAAGAAACGTTCTTGCTAAGAAACCTATAGCAGCCACGTAAAATTTGCAACAACAATTAGAGGACGTTTAACTTGTTTTTGCAGCATATGCCGTGTGATGTGATATGGCCAAAAAGGATGTGATGAATGATATATGTGATGTATGAGATTGATCATGTTCTTGTAATAGGAATCACGACTTGCATGTCGATGAGTATGACAACCGGCAGCAGCCATAGGAGTTGTCTTAATTTATTTATGACCTGCGTGTCAACATAAACGTCATTTAATTACTTTACTTTATTGCTAAACCGTTAGCCATAGTAGTAGAAGTAATAGATGACGAGACAACTTCATGAAGACACGATGATGGAGATCATGGTGTCATGCCGGTGACGATGATGATCATGGCGCCCCGAAGATGGAGATCAAAAGGAGCAAAATGATATTGGCCATATCATGTCACTATTTGATTGCATGTGATGTTTATCATGTTTTACATCTTATTTGCTTAGAACGACGGTAGCTTAAATAAGATGATCCCTCGCAATAATTTCAAGAAAGTGTTCCCCCTAACTGTGCACCGTTGTGAAGGTTCGTTGTTTCGAAGCACCACGTGATGATCGGGTGTGATAGATCCTAACGTTCGAATACAACGGGTGTAAGCTAGATTTACACATGCAATACACTTAGGTTGACTTGACGAGCCTAGCATGTACAGACATGGCCTCGGAACACGGAAGACCGAAAGGTCGAACATGAGTCGTATAGAAGATACGATCAACATGAAGATGTTCACCGATGATGACTAGTCCGTCTCACGTGATGATCGGACACGGCCTAGTTGACTCGGATCATGTATCACTTAGATGACTAGAAGGATGTCTATCTGAGTGGGAGTTCATTAAATAATCAGATGAACTTAATTATCATGAACATAGTCAAAAGGACTTTGCAAATTATGTTGTAGCTTACGCTTTAGTTCTACTGTTTTAGATATGTTCCTAGAGAAAATTTAATTGAAAGTTGATAGTAGCAATTATGCGGACTGGGTCCGTAAACTGAGGATTGTCCTCATTGCTGCATAGAAGGATTATGTCCTTAATGCACCGCTCAGTGAGCTAAACCTCGAGCGTCGGTTGTGGATGTTGCGAACATATGACGTACACGTTTTGATGACTACATGATAGTTCAGTGTGTAATGCTAAATGGTTTAGAATTGAGGCACCAAAGATGTTTTTGAAACATCACAGAACATATGAGATGTTCCAAGGACTGAAATTGGGATTTCAGGCTAGTGCCCACGTCAAGAGGTATAGACCTCTAACAAGTTTCTTAAGCCTGCAAACTAAGGAGAAAAGCTCAATCGTTTAGCATGTGCTCAGATTGTACGAGTACTACAATCGCTTGAATTGAGTGGGAGTTAATCTTCCAAATGAGATAGTGATGGTTCTCCAAAGTCACTGCCACCAAGCTACTAGAGCTTCGTGATGAACTATAACATATCAGGGATAGATATGATCCTTGAGCTAATCGCGACACCGCGAAAGTAGAAATCAAATAGGAGCATCAATTGTTGATGGTTAGTAAAACCACTAGTTTCAAGAAGGGCAAGGGCAAGAAAGGGATACTTCATGAAACGGCAAATCAGTTGCTCTAGTGAAGAAACCCAAAGTTGAACCCAAGCCCGAGACTAAGTGCTTCTGTAATAAGGGGAACGGTCACTGAAGCAGAACCACCCTAGATACTTGGTAGATGAGAAGGCTGGCAAGGTTGACAGAAGTATGTATTGGACATACATTATATGTGTACTTTACTGGTACTCCTAGTAGCACCAGGGTATTAGATACCGGTTCAGTTGCTAAGTGTTAGTAACTCGAAATAAAAGGCTACAGAATAAACGGAGACTAGCTGAAGGCGAGATGACGATATGTGTTGGAAGTGTTTCCATGGTTGATGCGATCAAGCATCGCATGCTCCCTCTACCATCAATATTGGTGTTAAACCTAAATAATTGGTATTTGGTGTTTGCATAGACATGATTGGATTATATTTATCGCAATACGGTTATTCATTTAAGGAGAATAATTGTTACTCTATTTATTTGAATAATACCATCAATGGTATTGCACCTAAAATGAATGGTTTATTGAATCTCGATCGTAGTGATACACATGTTCATGCCAAAAGATATAAGATAGTAATGATAGTACCACATACTTGTGGCACTGCCATTTGAGTCATGTTGGTATAAAACACGTGAAGAAGCTCCATGTTGATGGATCTTTGGACTCGCTCATTTTTGAAAAGATTGAGACATGCGAACCATGTCTATTGGTAGATATGCATGAAGAAACTCCATGCAGATGGACCATTTGGACTCACTTGATTTGAATCACTTGAGACATGCGAATCATACCACATGGGCAGGATGACTGAAAGGCCTCGTTTTCAGTAAGATGGAACAAGAAATCAACTTGTTGGAAGTAATACATTTTGATGTGTACAGTCCAATGAGTGCTGAGGCACGCAGTGGATATCGTTATGTTCTTACTTCACAGATGATTTGAGTAGATGCTGAGTATAATTTACTTGATGAAACACAAGTCTGAATTACTGAAAGGTTCAAGTAATTTCAGAGTGAAGTTGAAGATCGTCGTGACAAGATGATAAAATGTCTGTGATATGATCATAGAGATGAATATCTGAGTTACGAGTTTGGCACACAATTAAGACATTGTGGAAATTGTTTCACAAATAATACCGCCTGGAACACCATAGTGTGATGGTGTGTCCAAACATCATAACTGCACCCTATTGGATATGGTGCATACCATGATGTCTCTTATCGAATTACCACTATAGTTTATGGGTTAGGCATTAGAGACAACCACATTCACTTTAAATAGGGCACCACACAATTCTGTTTGAGTCGACACCGTATGAACTATGGTTCAGAGAAACCTAAGCTGTCATTTCTTAAAAGGTTTGGGGCTGCGACGCTTATGTGAAAAAGTTTCAGGCTGATAAGCTCGAACCCAAAGCGGATAAATGCATCTTCATAGGACACCCAAAACAGTTGGGTATACCTCCTGTCTCAGATCCAAAAGCAATACAGATTGTTTCTAGAATCGGGTCCTTTCTCGAGGAAGAGTTTCTCTCGAAAGAATTGAGTGGGAGGATGGTGGAGACTTGATGAGGTTATTGAACCGTCACTTCAACTAGTGTGTAGTAGGGCACAGGGAGTTGTTCCTGTGGCATCTACACCAATTTAAGTGGAAGCTTATGATAGTGATCATGAAACTTCGGATCAAGTCACTACCAAACCTCGTAGGACGACAAGGATACGTACTACTTCAGAGTGGTACGTAATCCTGTCTTGGAAGTCATGTTGCTAGACAACAATGAACCTACGAGCTATGGAGAAGCGATGGTGGGCCCGGATTCCGAAAATTGGCTCAAGGCCATAAAATCCGAGAGAGGATCCATGTATGAAAACAAAGTGTAGACTTTGGAAGAACTACTTGATGGTCGTAAGCCTGTTGGGTACATATGGTTTTAAAAGGAAGACGGACAATGATGGTAAGTATCGCCATTAAGAAAGCTCGACTTGTCGTTAAGATGTTTTCCGACGAGTTCAAGGAGTTGACTACGATGAGACTTTCTCACTCGTAGCGATGCTGAGAGTCTATTGGAATTATATTAGCAATTATTGCATTATTTATGAAATATTGCTGATAGGATGTCAAAACATTGTTTCCTCGATGATTTTCTTGAGGAAAGGTTGTATGTGATAAAACCAGAGGTTTTTTGACAATCCTGAAAGATGCTAACAAGTATGCAAAGCTCCAGCAACCCATCTAAGGACTGGAGTAAGCGTCTCGGAGTTGGAATGTACGCTTTGATGAGATGATCAAAGATTTTGGGTTTATACAGAGTTTATGAGAAACTTGTATTTCCAAAGAAGTGAGTGGGAGCACTATAGAATTTCTGATGAGTATATGTTGTTGATCAGAAATGATGTAGAGTTTCTAGAAAGCATATAGGGTTATTTGAAAACTGTTTTTCAATGGAAAACCTGGATTAAGCTACTTGAACATTGAGCATCAAGATCTATAAGGATAGATCAAAATCGCTTAATAGTACTTTTAAATGAACACATACCATGACAAGATTTTGAAGGAGTTCAAAAATAGATCGGCGAAGAAGGAGTTCTTGGCTGTGTTATAAGCTATGAGTATTGAGTGAGACTCAAGACCTGACCACGGCAGAATAGAGAGAAAGGACGAAGGTCGTCCCCTATGCTTTAGACGTAGGCTCTACAGTATGCTATGTTGTGTACCGCACCTGAAGTGTGCAAAGCCATGAGTCAGTCAAGGGGTACAAGTGTGATCCAGGAATGGATCACAGGACAACGGTCAAGGTTATCCTTAGTAACTAGTGGACTAAGGAATTTTCTCGATTATGGAGGTGGTAAAAGAGTTGGTCGTAAAGGGTTACGTCGATGCAATCTTTGACACTAATCTGGATGATTCTGAGTAGTAAACCGGATTCGTATAGTAGAACAGTTATTTGGAATAGCTCCAGATATAGCATGGTAGCTGCATCTACAAGATGACATAGAGATTTGTAAAGCACACACGGATCTGAAAGGTTCAGACCCGCTGACTATAACATCTCTCACAAGCATAACATGATCAAACCCAGAACTCATTGAGTGTTAATCACATGGTAATGTGAACTAGATTATTGACTCTAGTAAACTCTTTGGGTGTTAGTCACATGGGGATGTGACCTTGAGTGTTTATCACATATCGATGTGAACTGGATTATTGACTCTAGTGCAAGTGGGAGACTGTTGGAAATATGCCCTAGAGGAAATAATTAATTAGTTATTATTATATTTCCGTGTTCACGATAATCGTTTATTATCCATGCTAGAATTGTATTGATAGGAAACTCAGATACATGTGTGGATACATAGACAACACCATGTCCCTAGTAAGCATCTAGTTGACTAGCTCGTTGATCAATAGATGGTTACGGTTTCCTGACCATGGACATTGGATGTCGTTGATAACGGGATCACATCATTAGGAGAATGATGTGATGGACAAGACCCAATCCTAAGCCTAGCACAAGATCGTGTAGTTCGTATGCTAAAGCTTTTCTAATGTCAAGTATCATTTCCTTAGACCATGAGATTGTGCAACTCCTGGATACCGTAGGAATGCTTTGGGTGTACCAAACATCACAACGTAACTGGGTGGCTATAAAGGTGCACTGCAGGTATCTCCGAAAGTGTCTATTGGGTTGGCACGAATCGAGACTGGGATTTGTCACTCCGTGTGACGGAGAGGTATTTTTGGGCCCACTCGGTAGGACATCATCATAATGTGCACAATGTGATCGAGGAGTTGATCACGGGATGATGTGTTACGGAACGAGTAAAGAGACTTGCCGGTGACGAGATTGAACAAGGTATCGGGATACCGACGATCGAATCTCGGGCAAGTACTATACTGGTAGACAAAGGGAATTGTATACGGGATTGATTGAATCCTTGACATTGTGGTTCATCCGATGAGATCATCGTGGAGCATGTGGGAGCCAACATGGGTATCCAAATCCCACTGTTGGTTATTGACCGGAGAGTTGTCTCGGCCATGTCTGCATGACTCCCGAGCCCGTAGGGTCTACACACTTAAGGTTCGATGACGCTAGGGTTATAGGGAAGGTATGTACGCGGTTACCGAATGTTGTTCGGAGTCCCGGATGAGATCCCGGACGTCACGAGGAGTTTCGGAATGGTCCGGAGGTAAATATTGATATATAGGAAGTGAGGATTTAGCCACCGGAAGTGTTCCAGGCATCACCGGTAATGTACCGGGACCACCGAAAGGGTCCGGGGGTCCACCGGGAGGGGCCACCAGCCCCAGAGGCTTGCGTGGGCCAATAGTGGGAAGGGACCAGCCCCTAGGTGGGCTGGGGCGCCCCCCACCAAGGCCCAAGGCGCCTCAAGAGAAGAGGGGCAAACCCTAGGGCAGATGGGCCCTAAGGCCCACCCCAGGTGCGCCTCCCCCTCTTCCCCCCTTTGGCCGCCACCCTAGATGGGATCTGGGGCTGCCGCACCCCTTGGGGTGGGAACCCAAGAGGAGGCGCAGCCCCCTCCCCCCCCCTATATATAGTTGAGGTCTAGGGGCTGCCCAACAGATGAGTTATTCTCTCCTAGGCGCAGCCCTACCTCTCTCTCTCCTCGTCTCTCGTAGTGCTTGGCGAAGCCCTGCTGGAGTACCGCGCTCCTCCACCACCACCACGCCGTCATGCTGCTGCTGGACGGAGTCTTCCCCAACCTCTCCTTCTCCCCTTGCTGGATCAAGGCGTGGGAGGCGTCACTGGGCTGCACGTGTGTTGAACGCGGAGGCGCCGTTGTTCGGCGCTTAGATCGGAATCAACCGCGATCTGAATCGCTACGAGTACGACTCCTTCATCCGCGTTCTTGCAACGCTTCCGCATAGCGATCTACAAGGGTATGTAGATGCACTCCCCTTCCCCTCATTGCTAGATTACTCCATAGATTGATCTTGGTGATGCGTAGAAAATTTTAAATTTCTGCAACGATCCCCAACAGACCAAGCACGGACATAAGAGAGGACACTTCTCTCTATTAATTAGCTAGCTAACACAATATATGAAACACCTAAATTAACCCCCCAATACCCCCACCCCCCCCCCCCTTTAAAAAAACCAAAACCCCAGCCCCTGAAATGCTGACGCGTGGATGCCTATTGGTCCCGGTTGGTGCCACCAACCGGGACCAAAGGCCCTCCTGCCTGGGCTCGGCGCACCGGCACGTGGAGGCCCATCTGTCCCGGTTCGTGTAAGAACTGGGACTAAAGGGCTAGGGCATTAGTAACGACCCTTTAGTCCCGGTTCAAAAACCGGGACAAAAGGCCCTTACCAACCGGGACAGATGACCCTTTTTCTACTAGTGCAAATTTATTTCAAGCAAAATATTGTAACCAATATTATTGAAGTTTCACAACTTGACTCATCCGCAATGGACTAAGAACACGGCTAGGAAACCTTCTTCGGGACTAAAACCCAACCACACCCTACTCTATCCCTTTATGGCCAAGTGTACACTCCACATGTAAGAATGAACCACAATGCTGGACTAACTACTTGCATCCTCGTCGTCTTCAACCGCAGCTGCATCCGATAGCCTAGTATGGTACTGCTTGAACCTATTCCTGTATTTCATTTTGTTGTAGGGTGAATCGACAAGCACAATAGGCAGCTCTCTTCTGAATTTGTCGATGTAGGCCTGCATGTGAGGATATGTTAGTATCGTTCCATACGTTTCAGAAAATGATAGAATTTTAGGTGTTACTCTATGTACTTCGTCATATTGCAACCTCAGTTTTACTCCTGTAAATAATTCAATGTTCTTCAGCATGCACAGTGCACAACAAGAACTGCAACATTTTATGTTGTTAGATCAGCATTTCAGATATTAACAATCTAAAACAAAAACAAAAGTTAATATTGTTGACTGACGTCTCATCGGATTTTGGCACATTAATATTTCGTACTGGCTATTGCGTCACGTTAATGTCTTCCCACGCATTGCTTTCAATCCCATAGACTCGCATCGCTGCTTTCAGATGTGCTTCCATCCCACGTACCTGCAAGCCCAATGGGATTAGAAGTTGCCTACGACTAATACTTACATACGATGTTAAATCATTTCTTATAATTAAATATGTTGAAATTCTCACCACGTTATTTACTTCTCTGGGTACCATACACTGGAAAAGTGAATCAAGAACCTGAATCTCCTTCCTTCTGGGGTTTACGACCACAAGGAACCAGTGGACGTTTAAACTGTTCGTAGGTAGGAAAACCTGGAGTGCACAGATAATTAGATCAACGTGTATAGTAATAAAAAAATCTGTTCTACATCAGGTTAAAATACCATATCATGTTTCAGGTAGGTGGTGCCTTGTGTTGTTCCAGGAATGCCTGGCAAAGCGTCCTCGTAGCACTCCTCTATCCTACCATCTCTTTCGAGCTTAGCGACGCCGGCCACCCTCTCAATGTAAACCAGTTGGCCGTCCCTTGTGTCAATTGGTTCATCATGACGCATGAGCTGAATCGCAGCATCAACCACCTACAACAATAATCAAGTTAATTGTATTGTACAAAAATGAAACTTCATAAACTAATTTGTGAAATACTATCTTACTTCGTCACCCAACCATACGCCATCTTCAGATTCATCTTTATGGGCGAGGCATTGCAAATGCTTTGATAGCACGACAATGTCATCAACTAAGACCATTTGTTTTTCACGATTTGTAGTGTTGATCAGTGACGCCACGAAATCCTGTCGAACCACATCTAGCTGGTCCCTCTGGGTTTTAGGAACTTCTGACCTCTTTTTTAAGTTGCTAGAGCCGATTTTCCTCTTTTTATTGTTCGTGTCCTCGGAATCATTTGTACACTCTGATGGAGTCTTGTTTTTCCTTTTTTTCATCTCAGTATCGTACGAAGCATACTCGTCATTCTTAAATAATTGCAATACCACCCTTTTCTTTTCGCCCCATGATTTGTGGCACTACTAGGAAAATGCTTATAGGTAGACATTTAGCACTAGCGTTGGCTAAAGACCACACGCTACTGCTATTTAGCAGTAGCGCCGGACAACACCAGCGCTGCAAGCGCACGTTTGCAGTAGCGCGGGATTTCCGGCCAGCGCTGCTGTTGATGGGCCACGCTCTCGGCCCCCTGTCGCAGCTTTAGCTATAGCGCTGGGCCTCCTTCCCCACGTTGCCGCTAAGCCCACCTCTGCTTCCTCCCGCGCCGGCCCGCACACCCCTCCCCTCTCACTCACTCACACTCACACGCTCACACACAGAATCCCTCAATCCCCCGATACGGCCGCCGCCCCTCCTCCTACTCTGGCCGCCCTCCCCCGTGCGGGCCCTCTTTCCCCGTCGGCCGCCCTTCCCCGCGCCGGCCCTCCTCCCCTGCTGCCCCCCGCACCGGCCATCCTCCCCCGCCGGTCCCCCCCCCCTGCGCCGGCCCTCCTCCACCGAGAGGTACTCCTCCCTCCTTCCTCCTCCTCCCTCCCTCCCTAGTTATTGTTATTATAGAGTAGTTATTTTGAATCCTATATAGTTGAAAAAATGTAGGTTCTTAGAATAATGTAGGTTATGATCGAACCCTAGCTAGGAAAGATTAGGTAGTATGAACCCTAGTTAACTCGTATGAACCCTAGGTTTTTAAATTTAGCTAGGTTTTAAAGTTAGGACAGAAATTTAGCTAGGTTTTTAATTAGGTGTAGTTAATAGAATTTAGGTGTTTTAGGTGTATTTAACAGAATTTTAGGTGTTTTAGTTGTTTTAGGTGTAGTTAACTGAATTTTAGGTGTTTTAGTTGTTTTAGGTGTAGTTAACAGAATTTTAGGTATTTTTTTAGTTAAAGCAATTGTTGTTATTTTTTTAGTTAAAGTAATTTTTCCTGTTATATGCAAATTTGAAGTGGACATGTCATATTTTGAACATGTCACATTTTGGACATGTCATATTTTTCCGAGTGGCCTATGTTTTGCCAGAAATGTCGATTCGTTTACGTTCTGGCAAATTTCAGGCACTCGATATGTCCTGCTTTTTGCAAAGGCCATGCCGAATTTTGCTAAGTGTTTACTAGCACACATGCCCGTGCTTTGTAATGGGATAATAAAATTACATGCCTCTAGCTCAATATAAGAATAGATCAATACCTCCACATGTCCGTATTCTCTAGTTCAACATGACGCCCTTTAATTAGAGTCAAACCAGTATATTCTTTTTTATTGGCACGTGCCCGCAATTTATTTCAATTATAATTAACCAGCATATTCTCTTTTATTGGCACATGCAAGCTACCACCGTCAATAATTTATGGCGTCTATTATTCTGAACAAGCCGACCTAGCTCGATATGCCGGATGCGGAGCAGGCCCAGTATGGGAGTGATCAAACTCATCACCTCAAAGACCCAATCACATGTTGCTAACCACTCAAACAAACACGTCCTGCTAACCAATGGTCAGCGTGAATATTTAAGAATCTAATGCAACGTCAGATTTAAAACATTATTATTTATTTTTTTGAACTTTAAGAAAATGATAACTATGAACTGCCAAATATACTTGGCAACGTGAACAATTTTCCAAATTACGAACATTTTCTGAAAATTCCATACATTTTAAAAACACAAACAAAAAATTTGAACGATTTTTTTTGTGATTCAGAAATATTTCTTAAAAGCATGAACCTTTTATAAAAATACGAACGTTTTTTGAATTTGTGAACAGTGTTTGGAAATGGGAACATGTTTTGAACATTTAGAAGAAATTTAGAAAATGTGTTTCTTCATGCAAAAAGTATATTTTATTTTTGAACATATCGCAAAACAAGAATAATTTATGAATTTGTAATATTTTCTAAATCTTGAACAAATTTGAAAACCCCAATCACTTTTTTATAAAATGGGAATAGTTTTTAAAATTTTGAAAAAAAGATTGGAATGGGAAAAAATTTAAGAGTGCAAACATTTTCGAAATAGGAACAAAATTTTGGAGTTCGTAACATGAACTACCGAATATACTTGGCAACGTGAACAATTTTATAAAGTTCCATACATTTTTGCAAAAAAAACAAGAACAAAAGAATTGAACGGAAGGTTTCTTGAATTTGACATACATTTCTTAAAAACATGAACCTTTTATAAAAATATGAACATTTTTAAGTTGTGAACACTTTTATAAAATGCGAACATGTTTTGAACATTCAGAGGAATTTTAGAAAATGTGTTTCCTTAGTGCAAATATTATTTTCAATTTTTGAACATATCGCTAAAAAAAGAATATTTTCCAAATTTGGGACAATTTTTAAAATCTTGGACAATTGTGAAAAATATAAACATTTTCTGAAAGATGGGAATAAATTTTGACTTTTCTTAAAATAATTGGAACAAAAATGCTAACATTTTTGTAATTCATAACTTTTTACGAAATTTTGAATAAAAATTGAAATTACAAACATTTTTTGAAAATTTTTAATTTCAGAAAAAGTTAAAAAAAATAGACTTTGAATGATAAAAAAGGAAATAAAAGAGAAAGAAACAGAAAAGGAAAAATTGAAACACGACACAAGAAAAAATTGGCGGCCCAGTCTTGGGCGCCATGTGTGTACCTCGAACTATTTGGCGTAGTGTGCGGGAAATAGGATTTTGATTGCTGCGTGGGCAGAAAAAACATGGGCTGACTCTACTGGGCAATAGGGCGCGCGGCCATGTACGTAATTCTGCACAAATCGTTTTTCCTTTGCTAACACACAGACATACAAAATTGTCTCAAAAAGAAAAGACAGACATACAAAAGTTTTGTACCACATTGGATAGAAAAAAACTATTTTGACGGTGAACGGATGAAAAAATCGGAGAAATGCACCTTGCTTTATTAGTATATACTAGCACATATGCACGTGCGTTGCAACGGGAGAAAAAATAGCATGCATTTAAAATTAGTGAGAATTATATGTGCAAGCAAAACCCTGTGTGCACGTGAAAAAAGAATATTTAGCTTCTTGGTTTCATCGGGTGTGAAGTAATCAATCCGCTACTTTTCCATTCATTGATCGAGGGCATTTAAGAGTTTTATTACATCATCGTACGCCAGAGAAGGCCCATGAATTATTCAATCTACTTTTCCTTTCAATCCAGGAGATTTGAAGGTATGAAGTTTCTGAATTAGGAAATATGAACCCGTTTCTAAATCCTGAATAGTTTTTGGAAAATTATATACACTTTAAAAAAACGTGAACAAAATTTGAAACATGAACATCTTTTAAAATTCACAAAGATTTTTGAAAACACCAATTTTTTTATAAAAACATGAACATTATTTGAATTTGTGAACATTTTTTTAGCATGGGAACATGTGTTGAAAATTCATAACATTTTTCGAAAAGGTGTATATTTTAACATTATTTTGAATTTTAGAAAAACGCAAACAAAATTTGAAACATGAAATCTTTTGATATTCACAAACATTCTTTTAAAACACCAATTTTTTTTATAAAAACATGACCATTATTTGAATTTGTGAACATTGTTTTAGCACGGGAACATGTGTTCAAAATTCATAAGATTTTCGAAAATGTGTACCTTTTAACATTATTTTGAATCGTGAAATTTGACTAAAACAAGAATATTTTTCCAATTTCGAGCATTTTTTAAAATTCGATTTTCATTTTAGAAATCTCGAACAATTTTGAAAAACAACAAAAGTTTTTGAGAAAATGGGAAACTTTTTCAAGTTCTGCATATTTTTCAAAATAGTAACAAAATGTTGGAATTCCAAACCTTTTCTATAATTTGATTTGTAGAAAAATTCTGAACATTTTTTTGAGAATTTTGAATTTATGAAATAAATTATATGAAAAAACTAAACTTGGAAGGGAAAAAAGAGATAGGGAAGGAGAATAAAAATAGAAGTACAACACAGAAACAAAGAAAACGGCGCCAACCCATTATCGGTCGTCTTGTGCGAAACTCCGACTATTTGTCGCCCCATACGGAAAATAGAATTTTCCCAGCTGCGTGGGCCGAAAATAAGTGGGCGGGCTTCGCTGGTCCACAGCGCGTGGCCCACGTATGAAAATCTGGAAAAAAAATTTGCAGACGAACGCATAAGAATTTATTACCACCTCAGATAGGGAAAAAAAACTTTTCGGCGGTGAACGGATGAAAAAATCAGAGAAACGCACCTTGCTTTATTAGTAGGTATATATATATATATATATATATATATATTATATAGGTATAGATATAGATTAATTTTGTTTTCATAATTAAGCATATTGTTCTCGACGTCGACAATGCCTATCCCACATCCTCGTCGTCGACTCGGCGGAGGATTCCTGCTTGAGCAGAGGGGCCATGTCCGGGACTAGGCTCCGCCGGGCTGGTACTGGGTTGTGCTACCTTCTGGTGAGCGCAGCTTAGTGAGGAGCCAGCCCGTCGTCGACCCGGAGCGTCTTTGGTGGCGGTCACGTGGGCCTGCATCGGTGCAGAGGCTTGAGTCCCCCGCGCAGGTGGTACAGCACCGTGTCACGGAGGAGGATGCACACGTCCAGCGCTACATGGTTGCGTTGGCGGACGGCAAGTTCTCCAATACCTGGCAGATTCTTCAAGGATCTCACTGGAGCTATGATCCTGTGATGGTTCCTTCTCTTTGGGTGTCCACCGCGGCCCACTGAACCTAGAGGAGCTATTATTCGAGATGTATTAGTTATATTATATGATGATCTTTGCTACAAACTACTATATATGTATTCAATGATGGATTATTAATTACCTATTAGTTATTTGCTTATTGAATGCAAAAGATGAGCGCGGTTTGTGCTACAAACTACTATATATGTATTCAATGATGGATTATATGATGATATTTGCTACAAACTAGGTTCGATGATGATCTTTGCTACAAACTACTACAAACTACAAATTTTAGGTGTTTTAGTTGTTATATGATGATCTTTGCTACAAACTACTATATATGTATTCGATGATGGATCATTAATTACCTATTAGGAAATGTCTCACAACGAAAGGGAATTCGCTATGTGCGAGTACTGCGAAGATGAGAGCGGTCTGTGCGACAGGCCTCACCTGGTAGAAGGTCGGCGCTTCAGCATCAAGCTCCAAGAGACCTTCGATGTTGAAACGGTACGCAACGTCGACAAGTGTTTTTTGTTATTTTTTGCACGACTTCTTTGCTTCTTCAACGTGTAATTTCCGTCTTTACAATTCGACTAGCTTATCCCCTGCCATGCAAGACGCTATGTCTTGGAGAAGATGAGTTTTGAAGATCATGAAAGCATGGAGACAAAGATAATTCAACTAAGGACCCACCATGGTTATGATTTTGCTGTAAATCTATACAATTCTGTGAACTCATCCAATTTTGGTTGCCTGAATTGGGAAGCACTTTGCAAGGCGTATGATTTTCATGAGGGTATGCTTCTCACCTTTGATCTTGGTGATCTTGACATCGACGAAAATAATATGACCATTTGGGTCCTTGTTGACACGCTTCCAGTTCTACCGTTGTGTGAGTTTCTCAAACATATTTATTAAGTAATTTATATTGTTTATTTCAAAATAGTTGACAACTTATTTCCATTGACATCTTATTTTCATTCTTCGAAAAATGTACGGAAGATGGTAGACAGAACCTACTACTACAATGATGAAGCACAATTAACTTATAAGGAGAAAGATGGTCTTATCGCATTTTTTACTGATCTTGAGAATTACAATAGCTATTATCAAACTCCTCCACATTATGGTCAATACGTGCCACTAGTGCACGTGTTGAACTACGGTAACATCAATGGAGATAGCATGGTAAGATTTTCTACTATTACGACATCCATGCATCTTTTGCATAAATTTTTCTAAAACTAAACTACATTGCTAACTGCAAAGTTATTACTATGTTTTTGAACAGAAAATACCGATGGATTGTGTGCCTCATCTGATGTTGCCGAGAGGTCGCATTGATGTTATGAGCTTATAGCCACCACGGCCAGGTCAGCCGCAGTATCCACATTACTCCTGTCCATACCGGATTTCTAAAAGTAAGGAAGCCATAATAATAAATGATTTCAAAAAATGTTTCGACCATCGTAGAGAGCTACTTGGAAGCAACATTGTGTGTAGGCCAAGACTTGGAGACAGGATGATCTCCGTTCTTTATTATGGAGAGTCCATTTTCCTTAATGGAGAGTCAATGTCTATCTTGTTTTATGATATTTTACCTGAGAGAGGGTAGAGTAGGTCCTATGAGAGGAGTAGGTCGTAGCTAGAATGTGTTATTATGTGCTACAGTGTGTTAGAGTTGATGATGATGAGGAGGAGTTGTGATTATGACTAGTGACCAACTTGTTATATGATGTCTCATTGACAAACATTGTTTGGTGGTGATGACAAGTGGTAATGAATATGCTATTTAAACAGACTAGTTCATGACGAGTTGTTATTGTATAAAAGATATATCTGTTTAAACATGTACATCGCCAAAATGCGAAAAAAATATAAATTTTAGCAATGGCGTGGGCCAAAATATTACCAGCAGCGCTCATTTACCAGTAGCGCTTTCCGGTGTCGCGCTACTCGTATCTGAACTTACCAGTAGTGCTGTCCTAAACAAGTGCTACTGCTACAAAATAGTTGTAGCGCCATAGCAGTAGCGCTGGCGCCCGCGCTACTGGTAGCTCAAAAACCAGCGCTACTGGTAAGGTTTCCCCTAGTAGTGTGGCGTTGATTCAACCACACTTACTTGTTGCTGCTTTCGAAAGGATTCATCATGGCTGTCATCATCTGTGAAGGCACGGGGCTCTTCAGGATCTAGCGATCCCGTAGCCTTCACAGAGTGTTGCTTACTCCGTCTGTTGAACGGATTCTTCCATACGAAATAAACTGCGTGTTAGCCTTTAGCAGATTCTTGCTCAATTATAGGTAAAACTAGCGGGTCAACCCGCGCATTTCGGCGGCTAGAATTTTATTATATACTCCCTCCATTTAAAAATATAAGGTGTGTTAGTTTTCAAAAAGTCATATGTGTGCTTGTTTGACCATGTTTAGAAAATATGTATCGACATCTACAATACCATATTTTTATCATTGATCCATCATGATAAGTATTTTCATATTTTATTTTTTTATTGTAGATGTTGATATTTTGTTTTATAACTCGATCAAACATACATAAGTATGACTTATACAGAAACCAATACACCTTATATTCTGAAATTAATTGATGAAATATTGTTTATTCTTTTCACAGCCATGTGTTGGCCCTTTAGCATTTGCTTTTATGTGTGTGGAAGCTAAGATAGCATCATGGAAGGCTCAGGGGCTGGAATTATTGTTACTTCCCCACGAGGTGATAAATTTTGTTATGTTTTAAGGTTGATGTTCCCTTGTACTAACAACACAACTGAGTATGAGGCCTTGCTCCATGGTCTTCGGATGGCTAAAGAGATTTGGTGGCTCAGCAAGTTTCAGGAACTTGGGAATCCAAAGACCCACTCATGGCGGTTTATCGCCGACAGGTTGATGCTATTGCTAGTCATTTCAAAGGTTTATCTATAATTTATGAAGCATCCATGCTATATTACTATGTGTTTTGAATGATTATGGGCTTTATTATACACTTTTATATTATTTTTGGGACTAACCTATTAACCGGAGGCCCAGCCCAGATTTGCTGTTTTATGCCTATTTCAGTATTTTGAGGAAAAGGAATATCAGACGGAGTCAAAACGGAACGAAATCAACTGGAGAAGTTATTTTTGGAAGGAAACCCACCTGATGGACTGGACTCCACGTCAGAAGATACGGGAGGTGCTCACGAGGGTGGGGGGCGCGCCCTCCCCCCTGGGCGCAGCCCCCTGCCTCATGGGGCCCCCGTAGCTCCACCGACGTACTCCTTTCACCCATATATACCTACGCACCCTAAAACTTCCAGAACAGAACCTAGATCAGGAGTTCCACCGCCGCAAGCCTCCAAAAACACCAAAAACCAATCGGGACCCCTTTCCGGTACCCTGCCGGAGGGGGGATCCATCTCCGGTGGCCATCTTCATCATCCCGGCGCTATCCATGACGAGGAGGGAGTAGTTCACCCTCGGGGCTGAGGGTATGTACCAGTAGCTATGTGTTTGATCTCTCTCTCGTGTTCTCTCGCGTGTTCCCTCTATGGCACGATCTTGATGTATCCCGAGCTTTGCTATTGTAGTTGGACCTTATGATGTTTCTCCCCCTCTACTCTCTTGTGATGAATTGAGTTTCCCCTTTGAAGTTATCTTATCGGATTGACTCTTTATGAGAACACTTGATGTATGTCTTGGTGATCAACTTGCGGGTTTCGTGACATTGGGAACCTATGCATAGGGGTTGGCACACGTTTTCTTGATTCTCCGGTAGAAACTTTGGGGCACTATTTGAAGTACTTTTATGTTGGTTGGATGAATCTGAGATTTTGTGATGCATATCATATAATCATACCCACGGATACTTGAGGTGACAATGGAGTATCTAGGTGACATTAGGGTTTTGGTTGATTTGTATCTTAAGGTGTTATTCTAGTAAAAACTCCAGGGTTGTTTGTGACACTTATAGGAATAGCCCAACGGATTGATTTGAAAGAATAACTTTGAGGTGGTTTCGTACCCTACCATAATCTCTACGTTTGTTCTCCGCTATTAGTGGCTTTGGAGTGACTCTTTGTTGCATGTTGAGGGCTTGTTATATGATCTATCTATGTTATTATTGTTGAGAGAACTTACACTAGTGAAAGTATGAACCCTAGGCCTTGTTTCCTATCATTGCAATACCGTTTACGCTCACTTTTACCGCTTGTTACCTTGCTGTTTTTATATTTTCAGATTACAAAAACCTATATCTACCATCCATATTGCACTTGTATCACCATCTCTTCGCCGAACTAGTGCACCTATACAATTTACCATTGTATTGGGTGTGTTGGGGACACAAGAGACTTTTTGTTATTTGGTTGCAGGGTTGTTTGAGAGAGACCATCTTCCTCCTACACCTCTCGCGGATTGATAAACCTTAGGTCATCCACTTGAGGGAAATTTGCTACTGTCCTACAAACCTGTGCACTTGCAGGCCCAACAACGTCTACAAGAAGAAGGTTGTGTAGTAGACATCAAAAGGTGCTATGAAATAATTTTGTAAATGTGAACATATTCATCTTGATGTTTCATCTGTGGCTCACCCCCAGTCCAATGGTCAAGCTGAAAGAGCCAATCAAGAAATCTTGAGAGGCATAAAACCTCGTCTTATGGTCCCTTTGTAGAGGATGTCGGGTTGTTGGGTTGAGGAGTTACCTTCAGAGCTTTGGAGTATTAATACTACCCCAAACAAATCCACGGGTTATACGCCTTTCTTCATGGTTTACGGAGCGGAAGCGGTTCTTCCCAGAGATATCCGTCATGACTCGCCCTGCGTGGCGGCTTATGTTGAAGCTGATAATGAAAAGGCACGACAGGATGCTCTTAACCTCCTGGATGAGGAGCGTGACCTTGTGGCGGCTCGTTCAGCAATCTACCAGCAAGATCTACGACGATATCATAGTCACCGAGTTAAAATCTGGACCTTTCAAGAAGGTGACTTCGTGCTCCGGCTCATCCAGGATCAAACAGATATGCATAAGTTATCCCCACCTTGGGAACATACTTTTGTGGTCAGCAAAAATCTGAACAACGGATCATACTACCTCATCAATGTTCGAGACCACAAGGACTCACGCACGTCGGAGGAGGAGACCCATCGGCCGTGGAATATTGCTCATCTTCGGCCTTATTACGCCTGAGCCATCGGCTCTTGTGATGTACATACTTCTATCAATGTATATATTATGATTAGTGTAATAAAGCCGGCATCCCTGATAATTTAGGGCATCTGTCGTTTCATTTCTGAGTATCTGAGTCTTTATTGTCAATTCATAAGATCACTTGGGGGCTTCCTACTCATTGAGCATAGCCATGACTACCCTCTTGATCCGGCTTGCACGCCTTATTACAAATATACAAGGGGGTTTCCTGCTCACTAAGCATAGCTATGACTACCCTTTGGTAAGGCTTATACGCCTTTTTGAAATGACTTGGGGGCTTTCTGCCTAAGTTAAACGGTTACCAAAGAGAACTTGCTACAATGTGCAGTTCAAACATAGGTAACCTGCCTTGAGGCTTGTAAATAGATTGCTTGGGGGCTTCCTATTCAATGAACATAGCTGTATATTTACCCTTTTGATTGGCTTTGACGCCAGGTGTATTCACCAAAACTCTGGGTTATCCTTCCTTTCTATGTCTGCCACTCCGACCAGGTAATCCTAGAATGACCCGCCATACTCTCGACAGTCAATCTTTTAAAGACCCTGAACTTGTCAAAGTTAAAACGGAGGTTGGTCATGTGAGGCCCGGCTTACAGGTTTGAATAAAGGATTAACTCAGTGGTTGTGCGGCCCTTGAATGACACTTGATATTGAGGTTTGGCAGCCCATGAAAGCTTTTTTTCTGGTTTGTTGTTTCATTTGAACATTATTTGAGTTCATATTTCTTGTACCATATTGACATATGGTTTAAAACGATTCAGGCCATGTAGCCTTAATCCTTATGGATCATATTTGACCGTATCTGAGGTTTTGATAAACCCAGCCTGGCTTTGGACGATAAGTCTCCAGTATGCTTCCATTATGCACTTGGAGCTCTGCGCTCTAAAATTTTCTAGGCTATTACCCTTGCTGCATATGGCGTGGTAAGCCGGCAGTATGAACAAATATAATAGGTATCTTATTTGTTCTATGAATATGCGAGGTTTTGATAACCCGCCCTGGTTATGGACTATACAATCACCAGCGGCTTTTATATTGGACATCATGACCCGCCCTGGGGTAAATAGCCAGGGCATATGTTATCTACTTCTGTGCAGGGAGTATGATGAATATGATTCGTCTGACTGATAATGTTATGAGCAGAAACGACAGATTTTTCCATATCAAGGTCAGCGGTTTAAAATTGTTACGAAAGATAAAGATGCACGATGGCATGGCAGAACATGGTTTTCAACTAGCCTATTACAAGGCGTCATATGACCCAAAAGAATCAGTGTTTTTGCTGCGCACAATTGCTATGTGGCAGGTCGAGAGCTGGGACGTGGTTCACTAGCCCTGGTCTTGGCGTGTTGAAGGTTTCGGGTCTTCTTGCACCGGTTCTTTATCTTCTTGTTCACCCATTGGCTGGAAGTCAAATGTGGCCCAGTTGATCCCAGTCAAAGCTCTAAATACAACTCCATCATCTATAAGGCTTGACGGGTCAATATCAGGAGCGAAGGTATGCTTACGTGTTTCTGGGATAAGGTCCACGGTTTCATGAACCGGCGCCTTCACTTTAGCGTTTTTAGCATCATAAACCGGATGATACTTGGAGAGATCAGTTTCCTTAGCCAATTTGCTTGCCAAAGGACGCATCTCCCTTACTATACTGGTGAAGTCGTCGGCGCTGAAGGGAGACCCATCTTATTTTAAGCTAGGGAAATCGGTGGCTAGCTCTTCCGGGTCAAGTTCTGCTTGCCATGCCTTTGCCCGGCTCAGTGCGGTGATGGCACCGGCTCTGGTGGCTGATCGCTTTAACTCTTCAACCCTTTGTGGCAGCACGAACAACTTTTCTAACACTCCCTTGATGAGGGAAGGTGGTTGTTTCTCATGGGAGACAGCAGAAATAGCCCGTTGAGCACCAGTGTACAGCTGCTCCACAAGGGTATATACAGCTTTAAGACTTGTGCGCATGTCTTGACCCAGCTTGGAGCTTCTGGAGCCTGCATCAACAAAGATATTGGTAAACTGGCCAAATGATTGTGATACACTGATGATACAAGTGGACGTATTTTGTTACTTACCGAAGATGGCAGCTGTCATGTTATTGATTTGCTGCTTTAAGCCGGATAACTCATCAGTCATCGGCTTAGGAGCAGCCTCAACATCTTCTACTCTTTTTAATAGAGTTGTCTTCTCGGCCTCCCAGCCAGTTCTTTCAGTGTCGAAGTCCCTTTTCAACTGTTCAATATCTTCTCTGGTTTTGGATGTTCCGCCTCAGATCAGTGACTTGAGATTCCTTCATATTCAATTCAGTCTGTCACACAAAAATGAAGGTAGTATGACATTATGAGGATCATTTAATTTAAAATCCCAAGCATAATACAAGTATTTTACTTGGCACTTGGGGGCTAATGCATATTGCTCTTTTTGAAGACAATTCTATGATGAACCAGATAAATTTATATGATTAAAACCGGTTCATGGGGCTACATATTTGGATTTTATTCATAATTATGGTGAAAAGTCCCGGCTTAGACATGCTGATTAAGCCGGCCCTTGGGGGCTACAGTTGCCAAATTGAGCACTACTATTTGAAGTCCCGGCTTAACTCGTTAGTTTAAGCCGGCCCTTGGGAGCTACATGTGCGAAGTTAAGAACTACAATTTAAAGTCCCGGTTTCAGCTATGCAGCTTAAGCCGGCCCTTGGGGGCTACTCGTTTTGATTCTGCACCTACAACATGCTATGACAAGATTGATGAGGCTATCTAAAGTCTACGACATATTCAATTCTATCATATCCAGTAGACTTGGCGGCTGGCAGAGATATACTTATATGGAAAAGATTGTAGTGATTAACACAAAACGCTCCTTCATGAGGTTGACCAGGCCGGCCTCAAAGTCACGGCTGGTGTGAAGGTAGTTTAGATAACCTGAATGAATCTCTTGAGTACTGAAGTGAGCATAGCTTTCCAAGTCCAATTTCCACTTGCCTTTATCAACAGCGGAAAATTCTTCTTTGGCGTTGTGCTTGAATAAGACGGTGGGGTTGCCTGGTGCTATATAAGCCATCCCAGTAATCATTATATCTTCAGCCTCCTGAGCCGACTGAGCAGAACTAGGTGGCTTAGCATTCTCCAGGTCAACATTCATGGAGTCCATGGTGACATGGTGCTCCTCTGGTGGCGGATCATTCATGGCTGCTTCCGAAGTTTGATGCAAAGACTTGGAGATTGTCTGCTTCTCCGGGTTAGCAACCTTGGGATCTTCCGCCGGTTTATTAACCTTCAACTTCTTGTTGGGTTTGGCCATAGCACTGAAAGTAAAACACATGATGAGATTAGTATACCAATTGAGTAAGGTGTTAAAGCAAGCAGGCTTAAGTGTGCTCACCCAGGAACAGTCTTGAATAGAGGAACCTGAGTCCTAGTGGAATCACTAGATGAAGAGTGAGAGGTTCCCTAATAGTTTGAATCAGAAGGGTTAAGAGGTTGTCGAAAATGACCAGCCTAGGGAAAAGCTAAGTCGGAAATCTGTGAAACCTTTGGACGGCGCTTGCGAGGGGCCGGTGTGTTGGGTAAGCTGGAGGAGAGAATCCCACTACCGTTGTTCTGGGTTGTGCGGCAAGCTTCATGCTGCTGGTTCTTCAAAAGAAAGTTGGGATCCAGATAAGCTAAAGGGTGAGAAACCTTACTTTCCGGCTCGCTTGTCGAACTTTCTGCCTTGGAAAATGTTCTGAGCCGGAGGAGAGAATAATTACCTCTTCATCATCTGCATGGCTGGCTTCTGCATCATCCTGATAATGATCATTATCAATAAGATGTAAAAAAAAATTAGCCAAGGGAGTCAAGTTTTACCTCCGACTCATCATTATCATCCAAGTCAAATAACTCGAAGGGGTTGGTCTTCTTCTTGGCAGGCTTTTTAGGAGCCGTATTCATTGTCCGGGTCTTCTTTGACGGTTTGTCCTAAAGTTTCTTCTTCCAGAAAGAAGAGTCGGCCTGCAGCAATCACATGGCTAAGAAAATAATTCAAGGGAAGATGATTAAGTTGGAGATGGTTTAAATACTTACAGCTGGCGGCTTGTTGAGAACACAGAAAGGATTTAACCCTGTTTTGCTACAATATGCCAAGATCTCGTTCAGCAGGGATTTGGTCATGTCATTGATGTCTTCATCAGTTAGCTCTATGTGGCAGTGGCGTTGCGGATCTTTGACATCTCCAGTGTACTCGCACATTAAGCCGGATCGGCAGCTTAAGGGCAGAAATCTCCATGCAACCCAGCATCGGACTATAGGTCGATTCCAGTCAAACCGTTAGCCATTAAGGCTCTGATCTTTGAAAAGACGGGCATATATGTGGCCCATTCTTCTGTGCTAATCCGTTCTAGAAGAGGGTGCCTGTTGCTAAGCCGGTTTTCATGGTAACCCGACAGAGGATTTTCCCCTTCTGGAGAAGTATCTTGGGAGTAAAACCAAGTCTGGTTCCAGTCCTTAGGATGACTGGGTAGTTTGGCGGCGGGGAAGGTGGCTTCTTTGCGCCTCTGAATCCAAATGCCACCTAACTCTAGACTAAGCCCATCTATGAATTACGTCTGCCGGTTTAAATAATAAAATTCTTTGAAAAATTCTACAGTGGGCTCCTGTTGAAGGTATAATTTGCAAAACACTTGAAAGTTGCAGATGTTTGAAATGGAATTGGGCCCGATATCTTGAGGATGGAGCTTGAAAAAATGCAACACATCACGGAAGAATTTTGAGCGGGGTGGGGTAAAACCTCGGAGAAGATGATCAGTAAAGACAATCAATTCACCTTCCTTGTTCCCGGGAGGGGTTTCTATGCCTGGGACCCTCCAATGGATGACCTCTTTTTTTGCTAAGACGCCCGTTTGGACATACTCGTTCAATGTTTCCTCGGTAACCCGGGAGATGACCTAGTTGCATGAGGTGACGGTCTTGGCTTTAGACATTTATTGACTAAAAAGGAAAATATTGTCGGGTTAAGGATTGTGCTATTAAGCCAGCCAGTAATCAAAAAATAAGAGCTATCAAGATCGACATGATTAAGCCGGAAGACAGTACCGAGTTATACGGACGTAGAACGTATATTAGCGGCTTAACAAGGGGACTAATGCTATATGGTGGGCTACAGCTATCACATACGCCGCCTATATGTTTTCAGTACAACGTTTCCTATGAGCCGTCTATAAAATTTACAGGTTTATACGTGGATTTTTGCTAAGTGATGGACAAACAAGTTCTGCAGATTGGTTCTATGGTTTTGGATCTGCAGCAGTTCAGAAAATAAAGTAAAAAATTTAAACCTAAGGTGGCGGCAGCAGAAGAACTCATATGCTCAGATGGGATTTTGTTCAGAGAAGGTATTACTTGCGATTGGAAAGGGATGCTACAATGGCTACCGCACAACTTCAGTATTATGTCCAAATCAAACCACATGTTTGGGAAGGGAGGAATGAAGAACAGTGAAGAACACCGACGAACAACAAAACCCTAATGCAGATCTGTTATGGGAAAAAAGGAGTACTTACAGATGTTGATCAACAGCGGAGGCGCGCCGCTAATTTCTGGTATGCTCAGGTTGATGCAGTGGCCAGAGTTGAGGACGCTAGAGGAACACGGTGGCAGTGGAGCTCGGGCTTGCTAGGGCATCATGAGGAGGAAGAGGAAGATGAGGGGGCAGGGTAAAAAATGAAAAAGAAGGACCCCCCGTCCCTATTTATAAGGCAGTGGATAGATGGCATGCACGGGAATCGAGGAGGCCAAAAAATGATTATATGGCTATAAGGGCGCCTCGATTTTCGGAGGTTCATTAAAAAATCTGTTGAGATATTCTGGGTTTGCGTGTAATTAATGCGCCTGATGTCATGGCGGGTTACCATGGTTTTGTGAGCTGACGTCATGGCGGTTTATAACAAGTTCATGAAAGTTGACGATGGAAGACCCTGCTAAAGACAAGTGTTGAAGATTGATGTGAACAAGTTGAAATCAACTTGGGGCCTAATGTTCGGGATATAACTACTGCGAATGACCGGCCAGGAGGGGCCGGGTCATGCGACTGGAGGCTTAAGATGAAGAGGCCCAAGAATATATGAAGATGGGGGTTCGTAGAGCGAGCTTATTGAAGGCCCAAGACCCGGGGATGACTTGAGGCCCACGGGTGTGAGCTGCCATATGTTTAAACTTGTATTGTAAGGCAAGCTTAGTTAGATACCGAGTCGGACACATTTGTATGAGCCGGCCGTGATTCTATAAGCCACCAGGTATTAACCTTTATATAAAGGGGTGACCCGACGGCGGGTTAACTCAAGAAACAACTCATCGAGAACTAGGTCAGGCGTATTCGCTCCCTGGTAATTGAAACCCAAGCAATACAACCTAAAGCAAGAGTAGGCTTTTACCTCGTTGAGAGGGGCCGAACCTGGGTAAATTCTCTTTGTCCTTTGTCCTGTTTAACCTCTTGAAGCTAACCTAGTTGTGATGGCTCCACACCTAAGTCCTTTTGCTAGGGCATCTGCCGTGTTAAGTCCACGACACTCCCCATGAACAGGAGCTGAAGCGATAGTTGGAAGAACAGACGCACAGTTAGCAGTCGGGGTCGCCGAAGTGGCATGGCTTGTAGGGGTTCGCGGGGTGGCTTGGCGAGGTCACACGTGGCGGCGCCAATGGGGAGGCGGTGTAGCGGGGTCATGGCGATTCCGCCAGGATCATGTGGGGGCTGCTACCTCTTGAGCACTGCGTTGGTTTTTTCCTTGAAGAGGAAAGGGTGATGCAGCAAACACTACAAAAAAAGACACATCCGTGACATTTTGGGCCGAATGAATTTTTTTCTATCATACTTATTACACTTCTATGATGATAATTGTGACAAAACCCGTCATCATCATAGATAGATGTGGTGGGGTCCTACTTCTATGACAAAAAATCATGACAGGAAATGGGCTTTTCGTCCTGGGCGGGCCGGAGACGCAGCTGCATGACATTCTTTGGTCCGTCCATGACGGAAAAAACCGTGGTAGAAGCGAGGGCGAGGAAAATATTGGGGTGTTCTCGGTTACGGTGCGTGGTCGGGGACGAGCGATGCATGTTTCTCTCGTACACGCACGTGCGTGGGTGCGAGGCGTTGGGCTCTAACTGAACCCGAGCGAGGCGTTGGGCTCTAACTGAACCCGAGCGATTGCACTGCAGGCTACGCGTTACTGAACCCGAGCGATCGATCGATGGCTGTTAACTGAACCTGATCAAGCGATTCCTTCGCTACTGCTGCTAACTGAAGCCGGTCGATGCTGCCTCTGGATGAACAGTGAGCGTTGCCGGGGGGTTTGGATGAATAGTTCCCGGTGGGGGTGGATGAACAGGACCCCGTGGTGTTGCCTCTGGATGAACAGTGAGCGTTGCTGGGGGGTTTGGATGAACAGTTCTCGGTGGGGTGGATGAACAGGACCCCGTGGTGTTGCCTCTGGATGAACAGGACCCCGATCGATCAAGCCGGTTGGGGCTGGATGAACAGGACCCCGTGGAGGCCTGGATGAACAGGACCACCCCGTGGAGGGCAGGATGAACAGTAGATGGTGGAGGGCTGGATGAATAGTAGCCCGTGGAGGGGTGGTTGAACAGGAGCCCGTGGAGAGAGCTCGATGAACAGGAGCCCGTGGATGAACAGTCGCAGGTGGAGGATGGAGGAGGTCGACGGTGGATGAACTGTAGCCCGTGGAGGCTGGAGGGGGTCGACGGTGGAGATGAACAGTATCTCGTGGAGTCCCGTTTTGCGGTACGCCAGACCCGTCCCGATGAACAGGACCCCCGTTTCGACCGTAGCGCTCCAACACAAGTCTGTTTCCTCCGTTTTGCGGTATGCCACACCCCTCTCGATCAACGGGACCCCCGTTTCGACCGTAGGAGGTCCGTTTGCTCCGTTTTGCGGTACACCAGACCCCTCCCAATGAACAGGATCCCGTTTCGACCGTGGCCGGTCGAACACAAGGCCGTTTCCTCCATTCTGCGGTACGCCAGGCCTCGTTTCCATCGGCTGTTTCGTCCAAGCCCTCCCGATGAACACGACGACACATTCCGTTCCGACCCAGCCGGTTGGCTCCCTAAGAACATGACGACGGAGTTGTTTCTCCATTCCGACACAGCCATGTACACGAGCCCTGGCCGTATGTATGCGCGAGTAGGCATTCGAGACCCCGCCCGTATGTACGTACGTGGCCGTATTTACTTTCTTGCACCCTGGCCGTTGTACATATGTGTACATGCTACGTGCGCGCCTCTACTACAACACGTGTGTGCCTCTACATCGACCAGTATGTACGTACACGTTCGCGACCAGAATGACAACGCTACGTAAGTTTCGACCAGGTGGGTCCCGACTGTCAGGCACTTCCTTGCGTGCGAAGATGTAGCTGGTGGGTCCCAGCAGTCAGGGGGTGAATCATTTTTTTTACCCGGACGCACTTCCTTGCATGCGAAGATGTAGCTGGTGGGTCCCAGCAGTCAGGGGGAAACGTTTTTTCGCGAAATACGGTGGCCCGTCCGGTGGGTCCCCGCTCTCAGGTGGAGGAATAATTATTTTGCGCGTAATAAGGAGGCACTTCCTTATTGCGATCGTGGACCCAGCTATCAGCCTCTCCATGTACAGTACTCTTCCGATGGAAGTTGGTCGTTGACCACATTGACCACGCCGCGCCGAGAGCACCAAGGCGGTGGACGACAGTGAGGCCTAGGAAGGGGACGATGCAGAGCCAGGGAAGACGCGGCAATGGATGCCCACGCGGAGAGGAGTACGAGGGTTCATTGGTTTGGCTGCGGTGTGAGGCTACCGTCACCGCAGAATAACAGGGGGTGTGGGTGAGTAGAGGGATGGCCTGGCCAGCGGTGGGAGTAGTAGGGGGCGGTGAGGCCTCCGCGGCATCACAGCCGGCCACGGGAGGCAGGAGCACGGGGCACGACTGGCGCTGGTTTGGGCGGCTGGAGCAAGAAGACCAGAGGTTGAAGAAGCACTACGGCCGTTGGATGGGCATCGTACGGTCACTGGAGCTATAATCGTGCATATTGACTAAGTTGACAAAGCCCTCTGTCCCCATCAACTTAGTAGGCCCACAAGTCAGCCTCCCACTATATTGGGTCCCAGCTAGCAGGGGGAGTATTCATTTTTTTGTGCGTAATAAGGAGGCACTTCCTTCCGTGTGAAGATATAGCTGGTGGGTCCGAGCTGTCAGCGGCGGTAACTTTTTTTCGCGAAATACAGAGGCCCTTTCGATGGGTCCCAGATGTCAGGTGGAGGAATCATTATTTTGCGCGTAGTAAGGAGGCATTTCCTTGCGTGCGGCCGTGGACCCAGTTGTCAGCCTCTCCACGTACAATCCACTTCAGATGCATGTCGGTCGTTGACCATGTTGACCAGGCCGCACCGAGAGCACCAGGGCGGTGGACGACGGCGAGGCCTAGGAAGGGAACGACACGGAGCCAGGGAAGACTCGGCAGTTGTTTCCCACGCGAAGGGGGGTACGACTGTACGAGGGTTTACTGGTTCGTCTGCCGTCGCCGGAGAATAACAGCAGGTGTGGGTGAGTAGAGGGATGGTTAGGCCAGAGATGGGAGTACGGTGGGGCGGTGAGGCCTACGCGGCAGCACAGCCAGCCGCGGGGAGGAGAGAGCAGGCAGTCCCGCCGGCGCTTGTTTGAGCGGCTGGAGCAGGAAGAGCAGAGATCGAAGAAGCACGACGGCCGTTGGATGGACATCCAACAGTCACTGCTTGTGCATCAACCTTTTTTTTTAGGAAAGCCTCAAATCTGTGGAAAACATCATACAGCCCATCTGCCATTATTTCTAATAATTTACAGCCCATTTGCTAATTCTTAAGGTTTTTTTGGAGCACATATTCTTTTTGTTAGCATTACAGCCCATATTGTGGCCACGGTTAAAAAATTATACAAAATTTTGCATATTTCGGTGCGGTCCGAATTGTTTTTAATCCCGAAATTTCGAGTCACGTTCAAACTGATTTTAAAAATAAATATATATCAATATAAAATCCAACAAATTGTCCACGCATAAAAATCAATGCAATTTAAAATCTCAAAATGAAAAAAAAAGAAATTTGAAACTAATTGTCGGTTTGATGTGTTTTAAAAATATACAGCCCATTTCTCATTATTGATAGGCCATTTTCTCGACCAGTCGAATGAAAGCTCTCCTCGACTTGAAAGATTTGCAGCCCAACAGGCCTGACAAAGCGACTTACTTGGCAAATCACAAAAAAACTGGGTTGTGGCCGTGGACCCAGCTGTCAGCCTCTCCACGTATAGTACTCTTCCGATGGAAGTCGGTCATTGACCACATTGACCACGCCGCGCCGAGAGCACCAAGGCGGTGGACGACGGTGAGGCCTAGGAAGGGGACGACGTGGAGCCGGGGAAGACGCGGCAGTGGATGCCCACGCGGAGAGGAGTACGAGGGTTCACTGGTTTGGCTGCGATGTGAGGCTGTCGTCGTCGCCGCAGGGCCTGGCTAGCGGTGGGAGTAGTAGGGGGCGATGAGGCCTCAACGGCAACACAGCCGGCCACTGGAGGCAGGAGCAGGCGGTCTCTCCGGCGCTGGTTTGGGCGGCTGGTGCAAGAAGAGCATCGATTGAAGAAGCGGCAGGACCGTTCGATTCAAATCCAACGGTTACTGCTACTAGAATCGTTTGTTGACTAAGTTGGCAAGCCCTGCGTACGCGTCAACTCATAGTAGGCCCACAGGTCAGCCTCCCAACCGGTGGGCCCCAGATGTCAGTGGAAGGAATCATTTTTTTCGCGTAATAAGGAGGCAGTTGATTGTACAACTCTGTCAGTAAGACCCTGTTACTACTGTTGATGACATCCCGGTAACCGTCGATGGACGAGAACTTTGCCTATTGGTCTGCCTCGTTACTGCGAGCAGGAAAATGGTTCCCTTCGTCCCTCACCCTTGATACCAACATTGTTGCCAACATTACTGACAGGCTATCCTTTGACATAGCGCTGCTGCTCCGGCTCCCCGACCGACCTGCTCGGTGAGCTCCTCTGGCGCGCCGCCTCCCCACGGTCGCCTGGGCGGCGATGCAACTCCTCTGCTCCACCTAAGAGACGAGGAAAAGGGGATCAGGATAAGGTTTTTTTTAGAGAAAATGATAACGAAGCGGTCGGTTGATTTCAGACCTTGTCAGTTTTTTTTTTGCGGGTAGACCTTGTCAGTTAGCGCGTGCGCTCAGCGCGAGGAAATTGTGCAGCTGCACGATTAAGTATTTGGATACTTTATTAGTAGGTAGGTAAAGAAACCCCTAAAAAAGGTAAAAGAAGGGCCTATCCCTCAGCTTAAAATTGCAGACAAAATGGCCTTCGGCCCGAGAAAATGATTGGTCCGGCCCAAGAAAATGACTGGTCCGGCCCAAGAAAATGATTGGTCCGGCCCAAGAAAATGACTGGTCCGGCCCAAGAAAATGATTGGTCCGGCCCAAGAAAATGACTGGTCCGCTCTGTCTCCCGACGCTCGATTTCCCCCCCTCGAGGGTTTCCTCCGCCGCCAGGTTGCAGCCCCTGCGTCGCCCGTACCTCTCCTACTCCCTCCGACGACCGGCGCCATCCCCGCCACCCCGCAGGAGCCGGCGAGCGCGGCCCCACGCTCCCATCTCGCCGGCACAAGCATTCATCCGTCCCGCCTCCTCCCCCTCCCGACGGCCCCGACGCGCCCATCCCGCCGGCCACCCCCTTCCTCCGCCGTCCCCAACGAGCCGATCCCGCCGGTCGCAGCTCTTCTTGCACCGCTTCCTGGTGAGCCTCTCGTCCTTCGGTTTTTGTTCTGTTCTGGTTCCTCTCCTGTACATGGAACGATGGAAGTTGGATAAGATGGATGTATGCAGATGCTTAGTACATGATTTGCGTGATGGATGGATCAATGGGGCTAGGTTTTTCGTAGATGGATGGATGAATGGACATGTAAATTATTATTTTTGGTTACTGTGAATGCTCAATGCAACTGTAAAGGGAATATGGCTTGTTTAAAAAAAAATATTGTGATTACTCAATGCAACTGCCAATGGTTCTTTCTTGCTTCTGCTGTGTGCTAATTTGAATGCTATTTTTAATGTGAATGCAATCGCCAATGGTACCGTCAACACTCAGTTTTGGAATCAAAAGCTGAAAAGAACTGTGCCTGGTTCTTCTTCCAGAAACCTAGTTTTGCATCCAGCTTTTACTGCTCCACTCGCTAGCAGTTTCTTTAGTGTACCATCAAAGAAATTGTCATCTGATTCATGTCCTCATCCTCAGTTCCACCATCTTTGCTACTGATATGGCAACATTGTAACGAATTCTTCAAATTTGTGTGTCATCTGAAACAAAGCTAACTTGTTCCAATCTTTTGTGACATTTTCCGTTCTCCTTCTTTAGATGGCGTCATGCGAAACCTTGAGGGCAAGACCTCAGAGATATTTCCCACAGATTTGTCTGACATATGACCATATGGAGCATATGGTGAAGTTTCATGGCCGGGTTAGTCTCCCCCTCCTTTGATTTAATCTTCATTTGTGGACATTGATTTGAATAATTGAATCTGGACTGAAGCCTGTCTTTCTATTTCTTTTTGCAGACTGCTGGTCTCAAGAGGTCTGAAGAAGTGGAGGACTATTTTGATATTCAGTTTCTAACTGCTGAAGACGCCAACCGTGCCTTTAACCATCTCAAGGGCAAGGTACCAAACATGGAGTTCAGTTGGGCGCCGAGGAACATTATCAAAGACAAGCCACCAACTGGTATCAAGAACATTATCAAGAACATCTCGATTGCTCATAAAAAAAATCTTCTTCTCATCCTGTTTTTCCATGTAGGAGTGGTGGATACTTCATTCGTCCCACCAAAATGTGATCTCGATTGCTTTAGTGAGCTGGTAAAATATTCTAAAGATCTTTCCTACCTGAGTACAACTTGCTACTTGAAGACATTTATTATCCGCTAGGTTTTCCTGCCATGTTGTATTAAGCATATGTATTATATCCATGTTTACTTAAGTTAATTGTTGTAGCTAATAAAAAGATGTTTACTTTTGTGCAGCCTTCCCTGCCCATTCCTGCCAATCAGCCATTCCCCACATTCTGGAAGTTGCCGCCTCCACAGCATAAACGGAAGAGAGGTCGACAGTCTCCAGAGCCTCCACGTTCCGCAGAGCGGTATCCCCCAAGTAGTGTTCAGATGGATGAAGTCGACCCACGCCCTCCATTCACAGCGCGCTACTGGGCGCAACTTCGTCCGATATACAGTAAGTTGTCGCAAGTAATTTTAATTATCCGTTTGGTCTATATCTCGGTACCTAACAGAATAGACGAGAAATGAGAATGTTTGAGTAAACATTTGGTACAAAAGAAAATTGAGGGGCACCCTGTAGTGAACTACAGAGCATTTACCTTGCCAAAAAGACAGTTGCATCTAGTCAGTAGGTTAGTTACTTAGTCGTGCATACTTTGAGCAAAACATCGAGTTAGTACTTTGAGCATACTTTCTCATTTCCAAAAATTTTATTATAACCTTCAAGGTTAACCTTCAAACCTCATTCCGGAAGTGAGTTGAGCATAGCTTATAACTTTCCCAATTCCGTGAGTGTATCCAAATTCCATAGACATGTTGAACATAGCTTATAACCTTCAAGCCTGAGTCCAAAAGTGAGTTGGGAAGGTTATAAGCTATGTTCAACATGTGTTTGCCTTAGTCGTGCATACTTTGAGCACCTGATGGAATTGCAAGCCTTGTCACCATGTAAAATCATGATATTTGATCAATGCTGAATCCTACAAGCTAAGTTAACCGGATACTTCTGAAAACTGCCGTATCAGGCATATCGGAAACTCGGATACGTTTTGATACTTCTCAAAACGTATCGGACATGTATCTCCCTATTTTCTGTTTTTCAAATAAATAAATAAAATTCGGATACTTTGGGGATACCTGTGGGATACCTCATGGGCATGTGAAAAGCCTATCTATCCATACCCACGACAGCCACCTCCCTTTTCTCGCCTCATTCTTCCCCACCTCCAGTGCCCAAATGTGACCGATCCTACTCTTCGGCAGCTTCAAATAGAAGTTGCAGCAGCTGAAGGGAACTAGGATCATACTAATGGTGCATTTTCCATGCTTCTATCACCTTATTAGTATTCTTAAGCTGTCATTTTCATATAATCATTATTTCCTATATTTTTTTCAAACCGGGTTCAGGCACAACACATCATGTCAAAACCGGGATTTGACCGAGGAATACCACTAAGAGGGAGTAACTATACCTGGTCTTAAAGAGTTGAGGGACGAAGGTTACACCAACAAAAAGTTTAGGCACAAAAGCCACACTTCGCGATTAGTTGAGGGACGAAAAATGCACTTTTCTCTAATTCTTTTTCTGGTGCTCTTTATATTACCTTGACAGTTCACTTGATTTATCAAAAATGAATAGATTGGAAGGTTCTCAACAAAAATAGACCCAGAATGAACACATTAAAAAGCTAACAAAAAATGTATTGGCTAGTTCACTTGATTTATCAGGCCGAAATATATACACGTAGCTAGGTTGTCTTAATCGTGCAATGTTAATTAGGTGCAATACCACGTAACTTATAATAGCCGGACATCCCGCATCATGGGACCACATGAAGAGCACAGATGAATGGTAAATAATTCGAATCTAATGTCAAGTCACGAGAGTAGGCTTTCCATCAACCACTTTCTCTTGAAGCTGAGCTGAATCTGACACCAGTTGGCCGGAGAGCCTGGCTGTGTCTATCAGATAAACAAGCAACTGCCAAAATGCGTTGTTAGTTGTCCAAATCTTCATTGGTTAAATGTCTTCCGATCTTCCGATTACTTCTTAAAAAACTCGATGGTTTAACTAACCTGAAAAAAATTGGACAAGGGCGATGACGGCATGGATCTGATTACGCTGACTAATTAACTTAACCATTTCGCAATTTTTCTTAACTTAACCAAAGTGCGCGTGTTATTCTAAAAGCAAGTACTATAACAAATGAATTGAACCCGTCTGCTTATTTAAACTTTGAATCGCAAATTTAAAACAATCTTAATTTTCTAAGGCTATGAAAAGGCAGGGTCTGGGCAGGGGAGACCCTGATCTGCCTCTGCCGGCCGCCACCGCAGAAACCCAGGGCTGGTGAGGAGCCACTCCTGCAGCGCGTGCCAAGGGCCAGGCGCCGCTGCTCGCTCGACGATCCTGACGGCGACGCCCGCAGGAGTCAGAATCGGGGTCAGTAGAACACGAGAGGAGCATTTCCTGCTTTCTCCTGCACATTTTAGGTTTTTAGTATCTGAGGGTGATGCAGCTATCACAATGAAGTGACAGATGTGGCACAGAAATCTTGCTCGCTGTCCTGATTAGGTGTTATCCTTTCCCTTTTTAATCACACTGACCCAACTCTTTTGGCCTAATTAGGAGACCGACTGGCTGCAGGCTTGTCCGTTTGTGGCCATATATGAATATTAATGCAAGTGTCACGTAATCTAATTGCCAAGTGTTGTACGGATGAGCCCCTAAAAAAAGTGTTGTATGGATGAGTACGTGAGAAGATACAAGCAATCAATGATTTTTTTTGTCTTATATAATCATGGGGATAAAAACGTCGTCCATCGATCTGCATGGGCTTACGTGAACCTCACACCAACATGATAGATCGTCATAATTATATCATATGCTCCGGAAAAGGGAACATCCTTTATCATCATGCCTATGATGCGTGTGATGGGTCAATTTGTGATGTCTCTGCAGTTATACATAATAACTAGCAGGCAGAGACGCAGCAACACGCCGCGCCTGTCAGGAAGCCTGAGATTGTCTTTGTTATTTTCTTTGATGGAAGAAAATTTAAATAGTTTGCTCAGAATACAGTTGACTGTGTGGAAGTTTTTGATCAAAACAGTTCATTTCAATGCAAACTTCAGTACAACATTTTTCGGGCAGAATTGATGTAAACCCAAATAAATCTCTATCCAAAGCCCTAACTTTTGCTTTGCAACATCAATCGCTGGAATAAACTTTCCAGCCACCTACACAGACACAAAGGAAGCTGCTAGCCTAAGCAGTACACACAGTGCTAAATTCTGAAGCTTATACTCCACATCCACAGTAACCTTCTTCGATTCTATTTAGTACCACGAATGCACCTAAGGTAAAACATAGGATAAGGTGAACTTGTAACCTGCAGGTACTCCGAACATGGATCACTGTTCTTAAAAAAAATTAATGCGAGAGCCTCAGAACACACACATAGGACTACATGTAAAGAAGATTGCCAATTAGAGTGAACAAATCTACTGGCCTGGTGCATGCTATTGGCTAACACCTACTTGGGATCGACGAATAGCAGTCTAGACTTATACGTCATGCAATTTCTGAATAAGTAGGAGGATAATCTCAAATGATTCAATTGAAGCTTTGATCACAAAAAGAACAAAAGATAACTTATGTTCATAGTTCTGCGATCATTAGGGCTACCATATGCTGAACTCAGACATATCAAACATATGTAATATCTGTAAGCTTGAAATTTATGTCGCTTATATGTTGTGGACGCTTTGGCATTTACAGAATAAAGGTGAGGGCAACACCCATTCTTAGATCATGGCATTGGCATAGCTGCAAGATATCAACAAATCAGAAGGGATATCGATAGAAAATATGGACTTAACACAACCCTTTTTCCAAAAAATAGAAATATGAAGACTTGATATGTGAGAAATTTTGAAAACTAAATATGTGAGAAATTTTGAAAACTCGCAAATTTTTTCTGCGGAACAAAATATTCTTAATCCAAAAATTAGTAGCCATACTAAAAAAATTTAAAAATAAATTAGTACTATGTCATGTTAAATCCAATGAAATACGTATAAGATATTAGTGAAGAATAAAAACAAAAAAAGAAACTAATATCCCATTTGCTATAAATTTTTTTGGAACTAGCGGAGTTACCCGCGCATTTGCGCGGCTAGATACATAAATAAATTATTATAAATGTTATTTTAGGTTTTGACATAGGTTTCAATACATAGCTTTGAAAATATTTATTTTAGCAATTGACATATTCTTAGATCATATGCCAGTTCGTATTGATAGTTTGTTTGCCTTGACTACGTACCTGTTGTCGAAGTTGTTGTGAAAAACTGAGACTAAGTTTAGATGGTAGAATGCATTCTAATTTCTTAAAAAGAAATACCACGATCTATATGTTGAAGAATAGCTCGATTTATGAAGCAATTTCTCTTGTAAACATGATGAATCATTTTTGTCACTACTCTTATTCCAAGTATTGTAATATAGTTGTCGGCTATAAATTAAATTTAGATTTATTTATAAACACGACTCTTGGTTGATACCAATCCATTTACCTAGCGGATGCTTGATGAGTATATTGACATGGGTGTTATCAGAATGACATAATTATCAAATGCATTTTAATTGCACTACATACCATGTACATCCGTACGTTCGCAAGTCGATGCACATTTGAAATTCATGTCATATTTAGTATACTGTCATAGCCTCTCACATATATCAAACAGAAATATTTTCGCAAACAATATTAATGTACTTTCTATAAATTCCATTTCACTCGCTCCTATCATCAGTTTCTTTTCTTTAGCACATATGTAATAGTTTCTTACATCTTTTGCTGATAATATTTAATCCGTTCGTATCATATGCCACTTTCACATGTATTGCATTCAAAATATTTGCAGCAATACTTATTTTCGGGCCAAACATATGCACATTATTTCAATTTTGTTGTGTATTAGGCATAATGACCACTCGCATGGATTCTATCTATTCTACCTAGGATGTCTTAATATATGCATGTTACTGTATTTTTGAAGCGGTCTAGAGAAGAGAAGCTATGACGTGTTGAAAAAGGTTTCCCCTGCTGTTATAGTAATTCGCATGCTCCCTCTCTCTCAGTTTACAGGGCGTGCGCGTACCCCTAGGTCGTCAGTTTACAGGGTATTACAAAAAATATATCAATATAAACTTTAGATGTTCTATTTTCAAACGGTATAAGTTTTGTGTTATATAGTTTATATTATGGTGATAAAATTGGCAACCTAGGTATACGCGTAGGACTTGTAAACTGAGACGGAAGGAGTATGTACATGTTCGGCCCATGAGAGCATGTGCAAATTTTCATTAAAAAGAACACTTTTTACAGTGTAAAAATTACAAAAGTCATTCTTCTGATAGAGTTTTGCAATCACTAATTTATTCTTAATACAATGCATGAAACATTTACATATAAGATTTTGTAGTTTAGTCTCCTTTTATAAATTTATTGTTGCTCAAAACGTTGTTGTACTGCTCCGTACACACAAAATGCCCAGACCTATTTATTATTTTTATGGAAGCTATTTAATATGTCAATGTATTTAGCGTTAATTGTGCCCGTATAGCCAGCCCAAACAGTCCCTTGTGGCCACACACATCATCCAACTAAATGATTTTTCTATTTCTCTCTCTCCTAATTCCTTGCATCGATAGTGTCCACTCAAAATCAATCATTGACCGTTGGTTTGACAGGGTGATAGTATTGGATACGGAACCATCTTTCATTGTTTTTTTCTTTGCGAGTGGATTCTGATTGTAAGGTCTAAGCGTAACGTGGCTGGCTTCTTTTTCCTCTTCTATTAAAATTCTATAACAAACACTTAGTACATGCCTTTTTTTCTCAGGAATATTATTTATTTAGCCTGTACGTGTGCTTCTCATCCACACGATCATGATTGCATTATTCCATCGTACATGTACGTGACAGATTTCCCATATGCAAATTTGTATGTAACGTAATATCTTTAAATCTCAGCCGTTTAGATCAAAAAATTGATGGCCTGGATCATTTAATCTCTGTGGATGAATGTGATGGCTTATTTTGCTCTTATTGTAGTTATATAATAGATTTTCAACCCCTTTTGATATTACTTTTAACAGACACTAACCATACTTTTTGGCCAGGCCAGAATGCATCCCTCCTTGTCTTGAAAGATTTGCAGCCTAATAAGTCGGAGAAAACAAATAGGCCTAGCTTGGGTATTCTTCAAAAAGAAATATTGGGCTACCTATTTTCTCAAAGAAAAAACTGCTAGGCTGGTCATGTTGTTAGACGGGCCACAGAGACCGCACAACCCAGTTTATAGCCTGCTCCTCCGAATTACTACTAAAAAAAGTTGTGCAATTCTGTCGTTAATTGACTATACGTTAAAAATGATGTGGGTCCCAAATATCAGTAGGGTGGATTAGAGTAAAAAAGAGCGGTTCATCTGAGTAATAAAATAGGCGCTTGCTTGTGTTCGGGAGTGGACCTGGTGGGTCCGTACTGTCATACTCACAACTACAGTCCTCTCCCGATTCACTATGTTGACAGGGACCGTTTCAAAAAAAACTATGTTGACAGGGCCGGACGGCGGCGCCGCGGAGAGCGCACCAAGGCGGAGGATAAAGTGCTGTCGCCAATGTGCTGGGCTGGGTTGGATATTCTTATTGAAAAATAAAAATGGACCGTGACCTGTTAAATCGTGAATTGAAAGATCTGGTGCATGAGCATTTAGCTTTATTTATTTACTTATTTATGTTTAGGGGACCATGACCATGTACCTGGGTCGGATTCATGTGAGAGCCTCCCTTCCAGTTAATTATGGGCTTCTCTATTGGGCCTTCATCAGTGGGCTGCATGTTATCAACAAGTGCAAAATGTGTTCTATACGAAAAATAGTATGCGCTACGTATGATACGGGGCACTAAAGGATCGAACCGTGCAACGACTTCCAAAACATTGTGTTTGTCGTTCTAACAACACATTTATTCAATCAACAGACGAAATATACTACTGATTGTACATTGAAAACAGCAGCAGCAGCAGCAACCAGAGCTGGGGTGCAACAGAAGCAGTAAGCAGGCCAGAAGAGTGAAGACGCAATTCTCTCTTCCAAACCAAACATCAGCTATCATTACAAAAGGGCTACCAAAAAAGAACAAGTGTATGCATCAAACTAAATAAAGATCCTACTACACCAAGTGTACACATCTAACTAACTGGCTCAGTTAGACGTTACTATTTATTAAGCTGTGGAGATTGGCTGACGGCTTGAACCAGATGGGTGCCTGACGGGGGAAACTCTAGCCAGCAGGTCGAAGTCTGATATTTGCGACCCTCTCTCCTACTTTGGGCTGCAGAGCGTGGTGGCACATATCAGGGTATGGTGCATGCAGAGACGCATGGTACGATGTGTACACACAGTTTTGCCTGATGAACGAAACCGTGCTGCCATCATGATCCTTATCGTCGGTTATCTCCTAGTTAATCAGATAATTCAGTCCGACAAACAGAGAGCGTGTACCAAGACGACTTACCAATCTCCAGTCAAAAATTCCTGAAGGCCCAGAGAAGCTGGGATCTTGCTCAAAGACCTTGCAATGACTGTGATTGTATTCCGCGAAACAACACGTCCGGTATGTGCGAACGATTATCAATCGTTCGTCGTCGTCTGATCATGCCAGGAACCACCTGCAACTGCCATGCCGCTTTTCTTTCAAAGGTTTTGGGATTAGGAAGGGTAGGGACACCAGGCGGCCTACAACATCATATCAAGTTGGAGTCAAATAATCCTGAAAAAAAAGTTGGAGTCAAATAAAAAAGGGCTCTTGATGTAGTCAATCTTAAGAACAGCATGTTATGAGTATGAATATTTTTTCAGTAAATGTTGACAGTAATATAAGCAAGCCATCATGATATCATAGGAAAGTAACATACTGATGTAACAGCCGTTTGTAGCGATGACTGGAGTAGGCCAGCAATACGTCCAGCCATAGAAGGAGTCGACAACGTAAATGAAGCCCTTGTGTTCAATGGCATCAGAGAACCATGGAGGATGTATGATCCTGCGATGGACGTGCAGATTTATCCACTTACCGCAGTGACCTATCAGATAGGCGAGACCACGGTTGAAGAACGCAATTAGCCTGAAGTCTTTATAATTCGCAGATCTTGTGGGCACTTGGCAGATTACAACCTTGAGCAAATCAAACTTGGTATCATGTTGGCTACTATAAGATTCCGAGTATTCTGGGCCGCGGTGCCAAAGCAGTGCAGTGTTAATCGAAGGAAGGGGGATCAATCGCCGAGTGTAGACCTCCACGAGCATCCAGCTACCGCGACCGTCGACGAGCACCATCCAAGACGTGTTCATGCCGACCCAGTACATACTGTTAATGTAGTTGAGGGTGACGGGGATCGGATCGCAGTCAAGGGGGTTGATGCTCGCCACCCTACGATCGTTATGCTGCGTGACATGCCGTTTCTGAAGATCAGGCGGCATTAACAAGCAAGGAGCTGGCTTAAAAAGCTCCGGCCTGAGGGCTTTGAGTAAATAGTACAGCCCCGACGAGCACGCGGCAAGCGGCATTGTACTGAGATTGTCCACATGCAAAACAATGAGCTTGATTACCTCTATGGGGAGCGAATTCCAGCCACTCTTTCAGCGGACGCTACTCGGTTCTACCATTGTTAGTGCTTGGGTTTCGGACGAGGGAGGAGGCACCTTAGCAGGGATGGAAGATTGGACGAGGGGGGAGGCTCCTTAGCGGGGATGGAAGAGCGGACAAAGATGGAGAAGCGAATATGTGTTGCGGGAAGTGGACAGGTGATGATGACTATAGCACGCCGCTTGACTTACGAGACACATACCAGCAGCATAGGGTCATATCAAAGTCAGACAACTTGCTTGAGTGATCACAGTACTAGTACTCCCTACAGTACCTGCTACTATGCCCTAACTTGCTTGAGTAGAGTAGTAGTGGAGTAGGACTCTGCTCTACTACTAGCACCGGAGGAGTAGTATGTTCTAATATAAAATAGTTACAAACTTCAATGCCCGAGCGTGGAACGACTATGAACCTCCATCGGTGCTAACTCCAATCCTGCAAGTCATGGATTTGTTTCTTTTTAACTTTCTGTACGAATCTGTAGCTAGCTTGCAAGTCACATGCACTGTACTGACAGTGGAACCCACAGAGTACTTAGAATACAAGATTAAGGATGCAATTAACTTTTTATAGAGGGAGAATCATACACGCAATTAACTCAAATGGATTGGACGTGACTCTATTATTCTCCAACGGCAACCGGCAAATTTCTTCCCGCGGGCCGGAGTAGGTTTCTCGGTTTGCATGCGGGTTTAACGGAGGGGTTTGATGGAGGCAAGGAGGCGTGTTCAGCCGGGCGTGCAGTGGACGGTGCAGTACTATTCGATTTAACAACTACGTACAACTAGTATATTATAAAAAACAAAGAAGAGTAGTAGAGATAGAGATAAGAATAGAGACTAGGGAGGAGCACCATCTACTGCTTCGTGGGCTACTCCTACGCTCCATTCGGCGGCCGCAACGTCCCCTACAGCCATTCCCTCCTGCGCTCCATTCGGCAGGCGCTGTTGAAATTTGGGGAGCGCACTCTCGCGACTGCTAGCAGCGACGACTTCACCGACGATGACTTCTTCCCCGACCTCGGCAACCTCTTCCTCAACGATATGGGCGACAACCTCAACGACAATGGTGTTGCTCCCGTTGCACCGTATGTGTTTCTGTCCTTCCTGTTTGAAATCATGGTAGAATTCATGTTTCTAGTCTGTGTCCTAGATTCGATCTGTTTATCTACTATGCTAGTCCACATGATTAGTTTAATCTCTGTTATAGCCGCCATAATTTATTTTGTAGAAATCTCGTAGTAACTTACTCATATATTCAACTGGCGGAACGTCCCCTACAGCCACTCCCGTTTCATGGACGGCCTGGTCGATGCCTCCAAGGAGCCCTTCGTCTACTGCTATGAGTGCCCGATGTCGTTTTGGGGCTCGCCGGCACACATCGTGCATCACCTGACGCAGGCGTGCGGCGATCACTACTGGCCCTTGGCGAAGAACATCAAGTACAAGACGTGCTACCCGTTCACCGTGCCGGAGTCGCTGGAGGATCAGCGCCGCCTGCTAGTCTCAGAGGAGGACGGCAGCGTCTTCCTCTTGATCCTGGCCATCGGCAAGGCCCGCGCAGGCCGCCGCCACATCTCTGTAGTGTGCGTCAGGGGCAACGCCGCTGACACTGACACTGACACGAGGCCGATGTACGGGTGCGTGCTCACTATTACTACCCCTCGGAGGTACGTGGGCGGCGACACTGGCTACATCAAGCTGACTTGGACTCTGCCGAGATGGGACCTTCCCGCCGATGTGGACATGGAAGATGCATGGTATTATTTGACCTCCAACAATGTGCATGGGGACTCCAAGGAGGTTCATCTGGACATCTGCATTACTAAGTTAAACTAGTCGTCTACCCGTGCATTCGCACGGGCTAGTAAGAAATGGCGAAAAAACTTCATAAATACGTCTTTGAAGTATCGAGTTATACTTATGATTTGGCATGGAATATTTACTACAATAGTCACCTTGATTGAGCGATATATGTATGCATTGTGACTATGTTTTTTATTCTTATCTCTCTGTTGACTTGTAATTATTTAAGCATTACTCACGGGATGATATTGCTTCATCTATGCCAATTGAATTGTTAGAATCTGTTTGGGATTGCTACATGTACCACTGGAATGCATGTCTTCTAACACAGTTTTTTGAGACATGGCCTATCTTTTGGATCCATACATATAATAAATGAATGTATATATTTTTATGGCTGGTAATTTGCAACATTGTAAATAATAATTAATTGTACAGTCGATGAAGACATGTCATGTTGTAGCACATTGGACACCATTACGTTGTACACTTTAAAAATATTTTATCTCAACTCTCACTTGCCTTATAATATATTGTTAATCTGTTTTGATCTTTCTCTTAACTATTTTTATTGATTTCTAAAAATTAGAGAGCAACTATGGAAATTCCTTTATGTCGTACTTTTGAAGTACATGTATATACACAGTGTAAGGATTATGTCTCTAAAAGATATTACTAAAAACAACTTCTACGTGTACATGAAGGAGTTAATAAAATTCACATATTTATATTCGTGTTATAAATTCTGAATCATCATCCATGGTTAAAATTTGAGGGAACAAACGTGTTTCTATGTAGAAAAGTAAAATAAACAATAATGGTGTTTTATCATACTTGTATCTTCTTCTTTTTTGCATGTTAAATCATACTTGTACATTGCGCCAAGTACCTAATATTATGCTTCCCAAATATTGTAGAGTTGGCCGGTGGATGCTGGATTATCATCCTTCCTTCTCTTTCGCTTCAAACTAAAAATTGAAGTCACGGAGAATATGGACAGCTTTGTAAAAAAAAGATTTAAAATATAATCTCCTACAGGAAACCTGCAGCAGGGTGCACCATAGCTGCAGGAGGATGTCCAACCTAAGGTTGTTATGGAAGGGCTTCAATGTGCTAAAACAGGCGGCAAAATGGGCTTTCCATTGACAGTAACTTAGTGACAGGACTAAATGATATACTTGGGGAATTTTGTGTGTTAGCACATAATTAAGAATGGTATAATCTGGAACTTGTTGCCTCTTAAATTGAAATAAATCTGGTCTCAATGCACACTGTTAGAACTCATTGAAACCAAGAAGAAGGAACACCAAAGCATGAAAAACGTGTGTACCTAGAAAACATAAGATTTGCCCTTCTTTTTCACATGTTGTTGGTAACTTATTTGAAAAATGTAAACGGACTGTGCAAAGATATGGAAAATCAAATCATCTTGTTGTCATGCTGTTTACTTCCATCAGGGCATTTGCCATACATACTTTCAGACATCATTTAGCTTGGTATGTCTGAGGACCATGGTCCACCAACTGAGCAGGTGGCTATAAAGTTCATTCTCGCCTTTTCTTCCACGGAACATTAATCATTAAAATAAAGCTCATGGATGAAAAGCCAACTCATCCTTTTGGTGGTTATGAGAAAACGGAATTTTTATACCTCGTTTCCATGTCGCATTCACATATATTCAATCGGTGGTAGACATCATTTAATCTCTAGTCCTTATTGCATCTTTCTTTGTAAACATCCAAACAGCATACTGGGATGATGTGAGGGTGTATCTTACCATGTTGTCCTCAGTATTGATTATTCTACCAAGATTAATTGCCTAACACGGTATGTCTGACCTCACTACAGCCGCCACTGCTACCGGTTTTGTTGATGAACACATGATTTATATGGTTGACATCCTTGTTGATCTTTCTACTCCTGTAGGCATTCAAAATTTGTCCAGTCTTCATGGGTATAAAGCGCGCCATTAGGATAATCAACATATGCATAATCAAGAACATGGGCGTCATGTGAACGCCATCCTAGATCAAAAAAAAGTGAGTTCAGGCGTCTGGGTTGAAACGCTCATGTATTCGCTAAGACTGAAGATCAGAATTCAAGTCATGGCTTGCACTACCTTAAGCACGGCTGAGCGCAAAATACCGACCTGCTGCTGGTACTTGTTTTTGTTCAGTCCAGGGCACATGTTGATCCCCAACTCCTCGTGCATGAGACATGGTCGGGTGCTGATCAAACCTGCAGGTCACGTGGACACATCAAATCAAAGTTCCTTCTGTGTGTGGCCTTGGCAGGTATCCAAAACAGATATAATTTCTAATCAAACATGTTCTACCTCCTTGAAGTTGTCCTAGCTGCACTGGTTGTTTGTGTCTTTGCATCATGGCTTGGCAATGTCCAGCGCTACTCGCTGGCCTAAAATCTCTTCCACCTCCGTGCATATCAATCTGTCTTCTGCAGATCTATCTCACCCAAGTGAGAACAGGGAAAGGCACCAAGAGGACACATGGATATCCATAATGGAATTAGAAGGCAATAGATAAGCACAGACATAAGTACCGATATGTGTTTCATGACGTGCTCTCTTGACCTATTAAAGGAATCACAAACTAATCAAAAGAAAGGTACATAGATAAGCGAGTCTCTAGGTCTGGCCTCTTGGATGTGTACGTTGATGAACCACCAATATGCATACAAGAAAAGTATCCCATCGGCTGGGGTCATGATCTGCTAGAAATGGCCGGCGGTTGACGTGGGCTTGCAATCCAAACGGGAGATGTGCCTTAGATCGATGATTTTTATGATCTCGTCGACCTGCAATGTGGCGGAGCCGTGCCCATGCAGAAGGAGACTTCGTAGTATATTGGGAGGAGGCTCATAGAGGAACCGAGGCAGCATAGACTAAACCATGCATAATGTTGACCTCACAGCCTCGCAAGATGATGTTTGAGATGTCCATATAGATGGCAGCTGCTATGGCCGTGAACTCTATGAGGGAGGGCGCTTGTGTTGGCTTCTACCTAGATTATATAGTAAGATCGAGCGGAGGTGGACGTCATCGAAGAGAAGAAGACATCGGGGGATGGAAGGGGATAGGAAGGAGAAATATTGCGTGAAGATTCTGTAGGAAAAATATTGCGTGAGTATTCTGTAGGAAGGATTGATCGCGTGAGTACTCTGTAGGAAGGATTTATCCTGAAGTTTTATAAGAGCACGGTAGATTGTGTTTTCTACAGGTTCCCTAGATTGGTTTGAGTGGAGGTGGAAGTCGTGGAAGAGAAGGAGATTTGTTCTTTTACACGTGGCTCAGATTGTTTTTTTTACAGTAGCGCTATGTTGGTTTTTTTGTAGATTGCAAGGATTATATTGATGGATCTGCACCGTTATAACCCGGTCCCATCAGATGAACGGCCGGTAATTACTAATTAACGTGGTAATTTCTAGGAAGTGACAAATTAGTATAGGTATAGAGGTATAGATAGATAGATAGATAGATAGATAGATAGATAGATGTTGATCATTAGTCTTCGCTCAATGTAATCCGCTGTCTAAGCATGTGGAGACTTCCATGCATGATCTTGCTCTATTGGAGTTCGCGCATGAATAAAAGTGTATCCATTTATGGTTTAGTCTAGAATCTTTCATGTATGAATTTTTACTACAGTACTGGTGAAAGACTTATTATGAACCATTTCTTACATATCCTCTGCCCCCTTCCAAATCATCCTGATTTAATCCCTCCGTCTAGGTGTATAAGGGCATGGTTAATACTTAAATAGTATAGCCAACTATTGACTATAAGTAAGTGCCATGTCATCTATAGCCAACATGTATAACAATGGATACTCAAAAACTAATTCTTGAAGATCATTTCCTATAAAGCACAATAAGAGTTATTTCTTCACAAGTTTTGGATGCAGGTTAAATAGTTGAACGCTTTTGTTTGCAAAAGATATTTTTTTTATCTATTTCATCCGGATGTTTGTGAGCTCTAGAGATGAAATAATATCCGAACAAACCTATCGATACCCGTTACACATGAGATGACCCCCACATCCTTTGTCAAAATAAACAACTCTCCGATCAATGCATTTCACTCTTCCGTGCAACGCACGGGCACCTTACTATAGATTACTACGACCAAAAATTGAACTAACATTATATATAGTACGATAAATGATGATGCATGTCACCTAAAATTATATCATTGAAAACTATGTTCAAATACGAATCCAACCATATTGTTTTTGTTGACATGCACTAACATTTTGTCAGATAAATTTTCAGTCAAATTCAATGGAGGATAAACCACGACCGATGTAGTAGTACTAGTGTAGAGGGCGGCGCTGCACGGGAGTCTTGATACGTCCATTTTGCATCATGCTTTTATATCGATATTTATTGCATTATGGGTTGTTATTTCACGTTATGTCACAATACTTATGGCTATTCTCTCTTATTTTACAAGGTTTACATAAGGAGGGAGAATGTCGGCAGCTGGAATTCTGGGCTGGAAAAGGAGCAAATATTAGAGACTTATTCTGCGCAACTCCAAAAGTCATGAAACTCCACGGAATATCTTAAAATAAATAAAGAAAAATCCTTGCCAAAGATGAAGTCCAGGGGGCCCACACCCTGCTGACGAGGGTGGGGGGCGCGCCCCCCCTCCTAGGGCGCGCCCCCTACCTCGTGGGCCCCTGGTGGGTCTCCGACGTTCATCTTCTGCTATATGAAGTCTTTCGATGAGAAAAAATAAGAGGGAACCTTTCGGGATGAGACTCCGCTGCCACGAGGCGGAACCGAGGCGGAACCAATCTAGAGCTCCGGCAAAGCTGTTTTGCTGGGGATACTTCCCTTCGGGAGGGGGAAATCATCACCATCGTCATCACCAACGCTCCTCTCATCGGGAGAGGGCAATCTCCATCAACATCTTCACCAGCACCATCTCATCTCTAAACCCTAGTTCATCTCTTGTATCCAATTCTTGTTCCAAAGTCCGGGATTGGTGCTAGTAGGTTGCTAGTAGTGTTGATTACTCCTTGTAGTTGATGCTAGTTGGCTTATTTGGTGGAACATCATATGTTCAGATCCTTTTTGCATATTATTACCCCTCTGATTATGAACATGAATATGTTTTGTGAGTAATTACATTTGTTCCTGAGGACAAGGGAGAAGTCTTGCTATTAGTAGTCATGTGAATTTGGTATTCGTTTGATATTCTGATAAGATGTATGTTGTCTAGCCTCTAGTGGTGTTATGTGAACATCGACTACATAACACTTCACCATTATTTGGGCCTAGAGGAAGGCATTAGGAAGTAATAAGTAGATGATGGGTTGCTAGAGTGACAGAAGCTTAAACCCTAGTTTATGTGTTGCTTCGTAAGGGGCTGATTTGGATCCATATGTTTCATGCTATGGTTAGGTTTACCTTAATACTTTTGTTGTAGTTGCGGATGCTTGCAATAGAGGTTAATCATAAGTGGGATGCTTGTTCAAGTAAGAACAGCACCCAAGCACCGGTCCACCCACATATCAAATTATCAAAGTACCGAACGCGAATCATATGAACGTGATGAAAACTAGCTTGACGATATTCCCATGTGTCCTCGGGAGCGCTTTTCCTATTATAAGAGTTTGTTCCGGCTTGTCCTTTGCTACAAAAAGGATTGGGCCACCTTGCTGCACTTTATTTACTTTTTTTACTTATTGCTCGTTACAATTTATCTTGTCACAAAACTATCTGTTACCACTTATTTCAGTACTTGCAGAGAATGCCTTGCTGAAAACCGCTTATCATTTCCTTCTGCTCCTCGTTGGGTTCGACACTCTTACTTATCGAAAGGACTACGATAGATCCCCTATACTTGTGGGTCATCAAGTCTCACCCCGCTCGTGGCGCGGCAGTAAAGCCATCATATCACAAAACCCAACCACTCCCAGTAAAATAAACGGACAAGCAACCATCACATCCCTCCGTCTTTTTTGCATTTCATCTCTCTGCATTTACTTTCTCCGGTTCATCTCGCACACTCGATCCCTAGCTACTACTCCTAGGGCCAGTTCTTTTGGCGGCTTCCCCAGCTTTTCCCATAAGACTAGTCACAATGGAGAGTAACATTAAGGCGCCTCACTCATTTATTTGGGCTTCTAAACTACTACTAGTAGTACCTTCGCCCTGGCTTATTCCTCAGCATTCTTATTTGTGCTAAATTTTGACCAAAGATTTAACTGATAAAATGTTAGTGCATGTGACATGCACTAACATTTCATTAGTTAAATTTATGATCAAAATTTGACACAGATTACAATGGGGACCAATAAACCAGGACGGAGGTAGTAGTTATGGGATTACTAATCTAGAAGCCTAAAAGAACTGGCCCTGGTACTCCTACTAGTAATAGTACTCAAGTTGGAATTCCAATTGCACGACACAACTTGTTAGGCAAAAAATTCGATACAAGGTGTAGGAAGCGGTTTGGGAATTTGCATGCCTTTCTGACCAGTGAGATACTCCGTACAAAGTACGACAGAGAAATAACCAGAGAGAAGGAAGCTAAAAGTAAACAATCAAACGAGCATTTTTGCATTTGTTTTGCATTGAATCGTTTCACAAGCTTGACTAATGTTGTTTTTCTACTTATACAAAAACCGCATCGTAATGTTAAAACGTGCATTTGCACGTACATAAGTAATAGTAGTACTCCCTCCGTCTAGGTGTATAAGCCTTCCATCCTTCTTGGTCACGGTGCACAACCAAAGATGACTTATTGACCTGAACAGAGGGAGTAGCATAGTCTGTAAGCATATATAGAGAGAGACGTGTAGTGCGATAGTAGTATATAGTAAAGTTTGTGCTATGTGCACGTACTTGCAAAATGCGTACGAATACACAAGATTTCCAAACTTTCCCTTTTACATACTTAATTAAGGATGCTAATAATTCCTGAACGTTCGGGACAAAATGCGTACGAATACACAAGATTTCCAAACTTTCCCTTTTACATACTTAATTAAGGATGCTAATAATTCCTGAACGTTCGGGATTTATCATTTGCGTCCCAAAACTAATGAGATCGCCTTACGATACAAAAATTACACTCCTACTAAAAGCCACGGCGCTCGCAGGAGCGCTTGCGGCGCGCAACAAGTGCCCTGGTGCGCGGTCGTTTCCCAGCGCACCGACACAACGCCTCTTCCTCAGCCTCGCAACTCGCGAGGTGCTGATTGGCGGCTTGCCGGCGGGCGAGCGTGATCTCACCGGTGTGGTAATCCGGCGCCAACAGGTACTCCTCCTTGCTGGAAGCGTGCACCCGGTCCACGTACCGCCAAGCGTAGATGAGGCGCTTGGGCCCGACTGCACTCAGGGCTTCAGCACGGGCGTCCTCCGCCACCCTCTGATACGTCTCCAACGTATCTATAATTTTTTATTGTTCCATGCTATTATATTATCTATTTTGGATGTTTATGGACTTTATTTTACACTTTTATATTATTTTTGGGACTAACCTATTAACCTAGAGCCCAATGCCAGTTTCTGTTTTCCCCTTCTTTCAGTGTTTCGAAGAAAACGAATATCAAACGGAGTCCAAACGGAATGAAACCTTCGGGAGAGTTATTTTTGGAACGGAAGCAATCCAGGAGACTTGGAGTGTACGTTAGGGAAGCAACGAGGTGGCCACGAGGCAGGGAGGCGCGCCTGCCCCCTGGGCACGCCCCCCACCCTCGTGGGCCCCTCGTGGCTCCCCTTACCGACTTCTTTCTCCTATATATATCCATATACCCTAAAAACATCGATGAACAGAATAGATCGGGAGTTCCGCCGCCGCAAGCCTCTGTAGCCACCAAAAACCAATCGGGACCCTGTTCCGGCACCCTGCCGGAGGGGGGATCCCTCACCGGTGGCCATCTTCATCATCCCGGCGCTCTCCATGACGAGGAGGGAGTAGTTCACCCTCGGGGCTGAGGGTATGTACCAGTAGCTATGTGTTTGATCTCTTTCTCTCGTGTTCTTGAGGTGGTACAAGCTTGATGTATCGCGAGCTTTGCTATTATAGTTGGATCTTATGATGTTTCTCCCCTCTACTCTCTTGTAATGGATTGAGTTTTCCCTTTGAAGTTATCTTATCAGATTGAGTCTTTAAGGATTTGAGAACACTTGATGTATGTCTTGCGTGGGATATCCGTGGTGACAATGGGGTATCCTATTGATTCACTTGATGTATGTTTTGGTGATCAACTTGTGGGTTCCATGACCTTGGGAATCTATGCATAGGGGTCGGCACACGTTTTCGTCTTGACTCTCCGGTAGAAACTTTGGGGCACTCTTTGAAGTTCTTTGTGTTGGTTTGAATAGATGAATCTGAGATTGTGTGATGCATATCGTATAATCATGTCCGCGGATACTTGAGGTGACATTGGAGTATCTAAGTGACATTAGGGTTTTGGTTGATTTATGTCTTAAGGTGTTATTCTAGTACGAACTCTATGATAGATCAAACGGAAAGAATAGCTTCATGTTATTTTACTACAGACTCTTGAATAGATCGATCAGAAAGGATAACTTTGAGGTGGTTTTGTACCCTACAATAATCTCTTCGTTTTTTCTCCGCTATTAGTGACTTTGGAGTGACTCTTTGTTGCATGTTGAGGGATAGTTATATGATCCAATTATGTTATTATTTTTGAGAGAACTTGCACTAGTGAAAGTATGAACCCTAGGCCTTGTTTCCTAGCATTGCAATACCATTTGTGCTCACTTTTACCATTAGTTACCTTGCTGTTTTTATATTTCAGATTACAAAAACCTATATCTACCATCCATATTGCACTTGTATCACCATCTCTTCACCGAACTAGTGCACTTATACAATTTACCATTGTATTGGGTGTGTTGGGGACACAAGAGACTCTTTGTTATTTGGTTGCAGGGTTGCTTGAGAGAGACCATCTTCATCCTACGCCTCCCACGAATTGATAAACCTTAGGTCATCCACTTGAGGGAAATTTGCTACTGTCCTACAAACCTCTGTACTTGGAAGCCCAACAACGTCTACAAGAAGAAGGTTGCATAGTAAACATCAAGCTCTTTTCTGGCTCCATTATCGGGGAGGTTAGTGCTTGAAGGTATATCTTTATATCTTGCAATCGAATCTTTTAGTTTCTTGTTTTATCACTAGTTTAGTTCATAAAAGAAAACTACAAAAAAATGGAATTGAGGGTACCTCATATGCTTCATCTTTTTAATGTCTTCTGTGAAAATAAGGATTCTGATAATTGTTCTCAATTGCTAGAGGAAGAATGCATTAAAATGTTTGGCACTAAATCTTTGAATGATGAGCATGATTGCAATGTTGTTAGTATGAATTCTTTGAATACCCATGATGATAATGATATGCAAAGCCACAAGCTTGGGGATGCTATGTTTGATGAAGATGATATGTTTAGTCCCCCAAGTTTTGATGAGCAAATTTATTATGATGAAAGCATGCCTCCTATTTATGATAATTATTATGATGACATGTATGCTATAAAGAATAATGATAACCATAAAGCTTGTCATCATAATTTTCAATTGGATTATGCCTCACGTGATAGTTACTTTCTTGAATTTGCTCCCACTACTATTCATGAGAACAAATTTGCTTATGTGGAGAGTAATAAAATTTCTATGCAAGTAGATCATGAAAAGAATGCTTTATGTGCTGGTTATATGGTTGAATTCATTCATGATGCTACTGAAAATTATTATGACAGAGGAACATATGCTTGTAGGAATTGCAATAATATCAAGTTTCCTCTCTATGTGTCAAAAATCTTGAAGTTATGCTTGTTTTGCCTTCCTATGCTAGTTGATTATTGTTCCCTAAGTTGTTTGCTCACAAAATACCTATGCATAGGAAGTGGGCTAGACTTAAATGTGCTTGCCATGTGTTTCATGATGCTCTCTTTATGTTTCAATTCTTATCTTTTATGTGAGCATCATTGAAATCATCATGCCTAGCTAGGGGCGTTAAACATTAGCGCTTGTTGGGAGGCAACCCAATTTTATTTTTGTTCCTTGCTTTTCATTCTTGTTTAGTAATAAATAAATCATCTAGCCTCTGGTTATATGTGGTTTTATATTTTAATTAGTGTTTGTGCCAAGTAAGACCTATAGGATCTTCTTGGATGATAATTATTTGATCTTGCTGAAAAAGATAGAAACTTTCTGCTCACTAAAACAATTGTTAAAAATCACCAGAAAGTGATAAAATACTGATTCCAATTGAAGTAGATCAATAATAAAATTATCTAGGTCTTCCTATTTTGGCAGATTTTTTCGAGTTCCAGAAGTTTGCGTTTGATGCAGATTACTACAGACTGTTCTGTTTTTAACAGATTCTGTTTTCTATGTGTTGTTTGCTTATTTTGATGAATCTATGAGTAGTATCGGAGGGTATGAACCATAAATAAGTTGGAATGCAGTATATATTACAGCAATATGAATTTAGAATGAGTTCACAACAGTACCTACGTGGTGATTTATTTTCTTATACTAACGGAGCTTACGAGTTTTCTGTTAAGTTTTGTGTTGTGAAGTTTTCAAGTTTTGGGTAAAGATTCGATGGACTATATAAGGAATGGCAAGAGCCTAAGATTGGGGATGTCCAAGGAACCCCAAGGTAATATTCAAGGACAACCAAGAGCCTAAGCTTGGGGATGCCCCGGATGGCATCCCCTCTTTCGTCTTCGTTCATCGGTAACTTTACTTGGAGCTATATTTTTATTCACCACATGATATGTGTTTTGCTTGGAGCATCATTTTATTTTGTTAGTATTTGCTTGCTGTTATTTATAATAATGTTTTGCATCTCTATTTTCAATAAAAATGTCAAGGATAGCCTTTACCATGCTTATATTGCAAGTATACATGTTGTTGTTTCAAAACAGAAAGTTTATCGCTGTTGCAAAAATTCCCTAGAAAAGCCAGAATATGATAAATATTGAATTTTTTTTGCATAATAAGCTCTGATAAATTTTCTACAGTGTGGTAGAATTTCATAATGTTTGGAGTTAGGGAAGTATGATGAATCTTGCATTCTTTACAGACTGTACTGTTTTGGCAGATTGCTGTTATGTTTGCATTGTTTGCATATGTTTGCTTGTTTAATGATTCTATTTGAGGATAGGAGTATTAAATATGCAGAGATATTTAGTATGCAATGTTGAATAATAATTTTTGTGATTTTCTACAGTAGAGAATGATAAGGTTTTTGCATTGGTTTATACTAACTTATCTCACGAGTTCTTGTTGAGTTTGGTGTGGATGAAACTTTCGAGATTTAGGAAACCGTGATATAAAAGAAATTAAGGAGACGCAAAAGTTCATGCTTGGGGATGCCCAAGGCACCCCAAGATAATATTTCAAGCAGTCTCAAGCATCTAAGCTTGGGGATGCCCGGTTGAGCCTAAGTTTTTGCTTCTTCACATGATGAGTGCTATCCTTGAAATGTCGTTTTATTTTGTTTTGCTTGCTGTTTGAATAATATACCAAGATCTGAAATTCTTAAGTGTTAGAGAGTCTTCACATAGTTACATAATTATTCGACTACTCATTGATCTTCACTTATATCTTTCAGAGTAGTTTGTCATTTGCTCTAGTGCTTCACTTATATCCTTTTAGAGCACGACAGTGGTTTTATTTTGTAGAAATAGATGAACTCTCATGCTTCACTTATAATATTTTGAGAGTCTTTAGAACAGCATGGTAATTTGCTTTGGTTATAAAACTAGTCCTAATATGATGGGCATCCAAGAGGGATATAATAAAAACTTTCATATAAAGTGCATTGAATACTATGAGAAGTTTGATTCCTTATGATTGTTTTGAGATATGAAGATGGTGATATTAGAGTCATGCTAGTGGAGTAGTTGTGAATTTGGGAGATACTTGTGTTAAAGTTTGTGATTCCCGTAGCATGCATGTATGGTGAACCGTTATGTGATGAAGTCGGAGCATGATTTATTTTTTGATTGTCTTCCTTATGAGTGGCAGTCGGGGATGAGCGATGGTCTTTTCCTACCAATCTATCCCCCTAGGAGCATGCGCGTAGTTCTTGGTTTTTGATGAGTTGTAGATTTTTTTAATAAGTATATGGGTTCTTTATGACTAATGTTGAGTCCATGGATTATACGCACTCTCACCCTTCCACCATTGCTAGCCTCTCTAATACCGCGCACCTTTCGCCGGTACCATACACCCACCATATACCTTCCTCAAAACAGCCATTATACCTACCTATCATGGCATTTCCATAGCCATTCCGAGATATATTGCCATGCAACTTACCACCGTTCCGTTTATTATGACACGCTCCATCATTGTCATATTGCTTTGCATGATCATGTAGTTGACATCGTATTTGTGGCAAAGACACCTTCATAATTCTTTCATACATGTCACTCTTGATTCATTGCATATCCCGGTACCCCGCCGGAGGCATTCATGTAGAGTCATATTTTTTTTCTAAGTATCGAGTTGTAATTCATAAGTTGTAAATAAATAAAAGTGTGATGATCATCATTATTAGAGCATTGTCCCAGTGAGGAAAGGATGATGGAGACTATGATTCCCCCACAAGTCGGGATGAGACTCTGGACCAAAAAAAAGGCCATAAAAAGAGAAAAGATCCAAATAAAAAAAATAAAAAAAATGAGAGAATAAGAGAGAAGGGACAATGCTACTATCCTTTTACCACACTTGTGCTTCAAAGTAGCACCATGATCTTCATGATAGAGAGTCTCCTATGTTGTCACTTTCATATACTAGTGGGAATTTTACATTATAGAACTTGGCTTGTATATTCCAATGATGGGCTTCCTCAAAATGTCCTAGCTCCAAAATGACCGATTTTAACTAGAATAGCTCTAAAATGACCTACACTTCCCATTTTGTCCTCCAAAATGACATGACTACCTAGGTTAGCTCAAAAATGACCTATACATAGCTTCTTCAGTTCATTTATGACATACTTAGCATACTTAGGTCAAAAAATGGCATGATAATCTTTGTTACCTCCAAAATGACATAGAATTAGCTTATTTTCCTCGAAAATGGCATAATAACCTTACTAAGCTCCAAAATGACCTAAATACCTAGCTTAGCTCTAAAATGACCTACACTTAGCATTTTTACCTAGCTTAGCTAAAAATGGCATTTTTACCTACCTTAGTTAGAAGAAGAAGATAAAAAAGAGAAGAGGAGAAAAATAAAGAGAAAAAAATTATATATATATATGTGAAATTCTGTGAAATTGATTGAATTTAAGAAAAAAAACTGGGGCTATACAGGCACTTTGCCGTCTACTGGCAGACGACAAAGACCTTTGCTATCAGCCAGCAGATGGCAAAGCTGCCACGTGTCAGCTACCTGTGCAACCTGGGGTGCACTGGGCTTGCCTATATGGCATGCTTTGCCGTCTACTGGCAGACAACAAAGACCTTTGCATCTTTGCCGTCTGCTAGCAGACGACAAAGCATGCCACGTGTCAAGTACCTGGGGGGCATCTGGGCTGGCCTATTTGGGCACTTTGCCGTCTGCTGGCAGACGGCAAAGCATGGCGTTAACCCCTTAACAGATCTAAGCTGCCACGTTTGCCGTCCAGGCCCTTTACCGTCTGCTGGTGGACGGCAAAGATCTTTGCATCTTTGTCGTCTGCCAGCAGACGGCAAAGAGCTCTTTGACGTAGTTTGTTCTGCCGGATGTGTTTCCGTCTGCTGGCTGACGGCAAAGGCCTTTGCCATCCGCCAGGCATGCCTTTGCCATCAGCCATGGCAGACGGCAAAGTGCATGATTCCTGTAGTGACGATGAAATTGCATGAGTTGTTTTAGAAGTTCCCGATGGATCCTTTGTATTCCCGAAGTCTGACATTTACCTGATGACCATGTCAATGCTATCCCGAAGCATGTATGTGGTACTCCGATCATCAAGAAGAACATTGGAAGCGTGATGCTAATTTTTTCTTGATCAATTATCCAAACACCGTTGTATGGGTAAACCTCATAATTCCTTGCCGCTTGTCTAAGTGGTTACATACTTGGAGCCCTAACTTGTAAATCATTCTATGCCTTTCCTTGGGAAGGATATACACCTAATACTCGTGTATACACATTTTCCTTTTCATTGTTTTGTTTAAACCAGATAATCACTCTTTTCTTTTTCATTGTTTTGTTTAACCTTTCTTGTGATTTATATGAGCTAAGTAGTAATAATTCTTTGCTTATGTAAGCACCTCGGTGTACAACTCTGTCAGTAAGACCCTGTTACTACTGTTGATGACATCCCGGTAACCGTCGATGGACGAGAACTTTGCCTATTGGTCTGCCTCGTTACTGCGAGCAGGAAAATGGTTCCCTTCGTCCCTCACCCTTGGTACCAACATTGTTGCCAACATTACTGACAGGCTATCCTTTGACATAGCGCTGCTGCTCCGGCTCCCCGACCGACCTGCTCGGTGAGCTCCTCTGGCGCGCCGCCTCCCCACGGTCGCCTGGGCGGCGATGCAACTCCTCTGCTCCACCTAAGAGACGAGGAAAAGGGGATCAGGATAAGGTTTTTTTTAGAGAAAATGATAACGAAGCGGTCGGTTGATTTCAGACCTTGTCAGTTTTTTTTTTGCGGGTAGACCTTGTCAGTTAGCGCGTGCGCTCAGCGCGAGGAAATTGTGCAGCTGCACGATTAAGTATTTGGATACTTTATTAGTAGGTAGGTAAAGAAACCCCTAAAAAAGGTAAAAGAAGGGCCTATCCCTCAGCTTAAAATTGCAGACAAAATGGCCTTCGGCCCGAGAAAATGATTGGTCCGGCCCAAGAAAATGACTGGTCCGGCCCAAGAAAATGATTGGTCCGGCCCAAGAAAATGACTGGTCCGGCCCAAGAAAATGATTGGTCCGGCCCAAGAAAATGACTGGTCCGCTCTGTCTCCCGACGCTCGATTTCCCCCCCTCGAGGGTTTCCTCCGCCGCCAGGTTGCAGCCCCTGCGTCGCCCGTACCTCTCCTACTCCCTCCGACGACCGGCGCCATCCCCGCCACCCCGCAGGAGCCGGCGAGCGCGGCCCCACGCTCCCATCTCGCCGGCACAAGCATTCATCCGTCCCGCCTCCTCCCCCTCCCGACGGCCCCGACGCGCCCATCCCGCCGGCCACCCCCTTCCTCCGCCGTCCCCAACGAGCCGATCCCGCCGGTCGCAGCTCTTCTTGCACCGCTTCCTGGTGAGCCTCTCGTCCTTCGGTTTTTGTTCTGTTCTGGTTCCTCTCCTGTACATGGAACGATGGAAGTTGGATAAGATGGATGTATGCAGATGCTTAGTACATGATTTGCGTGATGGATGGATCAATGGGGCTAGGTTTTTCGTAGATGGATGGATGAATGGACATGTAAATTATTATTTTTGGTTACTGTGAATGCTCAATGCAACTGTAAAGGGAATATGGCTTGTTTAAAAAAAAATATTGTGATTACTCAATGCAACTGCCAATGGTTCTTTCTTGCTTCTGCTGTGTGCTAATTTGAATGCTATTTTTAATGTGAATGCAATCGCCAATGGTACCGTCAACACTCAGTTTTGGAATCAAAAGCTGAAAAGAACTGTGCCTGGTTCTTCTTCCAGAAACCTAGTTTTGCATCCAGCTTTTACTGCTCCACTCGCTAGCAGTTTCTTTAGTGTACCATCAAAGAAATTGTCATCTGATTCATGTCCTCATCCTCAGTTCCACCATCTTTGCTACTGATATGGCAACATTGTAACGAATTCTTCAAATTTGTGTGTCATCTGAAACAAAGCTAACTTGTTCCAATCTTTTGTGACATTTTCCGTTCTCCTTCTTTAGATGGCGTCATGCGAAACCTTGAGGGCAAGACCTCAGAGATATTTCCCACAGATTTGTCTGACATATGACCATATGGAGCATATGGTGAAGTTTCATGGCCGGGTTAGTCTCCCCCTCCTTTGATTTAATCTTCATTTGTGGACATTGATTTGAATAATTGAATCTGGACTGAAGCCTGTCTTTCTATTTCTTTTTGCAGACTGCTGGTCTCAAGAGGTCTGAAGAAGTGGAGGACTATTTTGATATTCAGTTTCTAACTGCTGAAGACGCCAACCGTGCCTTTAACCATCTCAAGGGCAAGGTACCAAACATGGAGTTCAGTTGGGCGCCGAGGAACATTATCAAAGACAAGCCACCAACTGGTATCAAGAACATTATCAAGAACATCTCGATTGCTCATAAAAAAAATCTTCTTCTCATCCTGTTTTTCCATGTAGGAGTGGTGGATACTTCATTCGTCCCACCAAAATGTGATCTCGATTGCTTTAGTGAGCTGGTAAAATATTCTAAAGATCTTTCCTACCTGAGTACAACTTGCTACTTGAAGACATTTATTATCCGCTAGGTTTTCCTGCCATGTTGTATTAAGCATATGTATTATATCCATGTTTACTTAAGTTAATTGTTGTAGCTAATAAAAAGATGTTTACTTTTGTGCAGCCTTCCCTGCCCATTCCTGCCAATCAGCCATTCCCCACATTCTGGAAGTTGCCGCCTCCACAGCATAAACGGAAGAGAGGTCGACAGTCTCCAGAGCCTCCACGTTCCGCAGAGCGGTATCCCCCAAGTAGTGTTCAGATGGATGAAGTCGACCCACGCCCTCCATTCACAGCGCGCTACTGGGCGCAACTTCGTCCGATATACAGTAAGTTGTCGCAAGTAATTTTAATTATCCGTTTGGTCTATATCTCGGTACCTAACAGAATAGACGAGAAATGAGAATGTTTGAGTAAACATTTGGTACAAAAGAAAATTGAGGGGCACCCTGTAGTGAACTACAGAGCATTTACCTTGCCAAAAAGACAGTTGCATCTAGTCAGTAGGTTAGTTACTTAGTCGTGCATACTTTGAGCAAAACATCGAGTTAGTACTTTGAGCATACTTTCTCATTTCCAAAAATTTTATTATAACCTTCAAGGTTAACCTTCAAACCTCATTCCGGAAGTGAGTTGAGCATAGCTTATAACTTTCCCAATTCCGTGAGTGTATCCAAATTCCATAGACATGTTGAACATAGCTTATAACCTTCAAGCCTGAGTCCAAAAGTGAGTTGGGAAGGTTATAAGCTATGTTCAACATGTGTTTGCCTTAGTCGTGCATACTTTGAGCACCTGATGGAATTGCAAGCCTTGTCACCATGTAAAATCATGATATTTGATCAATGCTGAATCCTACAAGCTAAGTTAACCGGATACTTCTGAAAACTGCCGTATCAGGCATATCGGAAACTCGGATACGTTTTGATACTTCTCAAAACGTATCGGACATGTATCTCCCTATTTTCTGTTTTTCAAATAAATAAATAAAATTCGGATACTTTGGGGATACCTGTGGGATACCTCATGGGCATGTGAAAAGCCTATCTATCCATACCCACGACAGCCACCTCCCTTTTCTCGCCTCATTCTTCCCCACCTCCAGTGCCCAAATGTGACCGATCCTACTCTTCGGCAGCTTCAAATAGAAGTTGCAGCAGCTGAAGGGAACTAGGATCATACTAATGGTGCATTTTCCATGCTTCTATCACCTTATTAGTATTCTTAAGCTGTCATTTTCATATAATCATTATTTCCTATATTTTTTTCAAACCGGGTTCAGGCACAACACATCATGTCAAAACCGGGATTTGACCGAGGAATACCACTAAGAGGGAGTAACTATACCTGGTCTTAAAGAGTTGAGGGACGAAGGTTACACCAACAAAAAGTTTAGGCACAAAAGCCACACTTCGCGATTAGTTGAGGGACGAAAAATGCACTTTTCTCTAATTCTTTTTCTGGTGCTCTTTATATTACCTTGACAGTTCACTTGATTTATCAAAAATGAATAGATTGGAAGGTTCTCAACAAAAATAGACCCAGAATGAACACATTAAAAAGCTAACAAAAAATGTATTGGCTAGTTCACTTGATTTATCAGGCCGAAATATATACACGTAGCTAGGTTGTCTTAATCGTGCAATGTTAATTAGGTGCAATACCACGTAACTTATAATAGCCGGACATCCCGCATCATGGGACCACATGAAGAGCACAGATGAATGGTAAATAATTCGAATCTAATGTCAAGTCACGAGAGTAGGCTTTCCATCAACCACTTTCTCTTGAAGCTGAGCTGAATCTGACACCAGTTGGCCGGAGAGCCTGGCTGTGTCTATCAGATAAACAAGCAACTGCCAAAATGCGTTGTTAGTTGTCCAAATCTTCATTGGTTAAATGTCTTCCGATCTTCCGATTACTTCTTAAAAAACTCGATGGTTTAACTAACCTGAAAAAAATTGGACAAGGGCGATGACGGCATGGATCTGATTACGCTGACTAATTAACTTAACCATTTCGCAATTTTTCTTAACTTAACCAAAGTGCGCGTGTTATTCTAAAAGCAAGTACTATAACAAATGAATTGAACCCGTCTGCTTATTTAAACTTTGAATCGCAAATTTAAAACAATCTTAATTTTCTAAGGCTATGAAAAGGCAGGGTCTGGGCAGGGGAGACCCTGATCTGCCTCTGCCGGCCGCCACCGCAGAAACCCAGGGCTGGTGAGGAGCCACTCCTGCAGCGCGTGCCAAGGGCCAGGCGCCGCTGCTCGCTCGACGATCCTGACGGCGACGCCCGCAGGAGTCAGAATCGGGGTCAGTAGAACACGAGAGGAGCATTTCCTGCTTTCTCCTGCACATTTTAGGTTTTTAGTATCTGAGGGTGATGCAGCTATCACAATGAAGTGACAGATGTGGCACAGAAATCTTGCTCGCTGTCCTGATTAGGTGTTATCCTTTCCCTTTTTAATCACACTGACCCAACTCTTTTGGCCTAATTAGGAGACCGACTGGCTGCAGGCTTGTCCGTTTGTGGCCATATATGAATATTAATGCAAGTGTCACGTAATCTAATTGCCAAGTGTTGTACGGATGAGCCCCTAAAAAAAGTGTTGTATGGATGAGTACGTGAGAAGATACAAGCAATCAATGATTTTTTTTGTCTTATATAATCATGGGGATAAAAACGTCGTCCATCGATCTGCATGGGCTTACGTGAACCTCACACCAACATGATAGATCGTCATAATTATATCATATGCTCCGGAAAAGGGAACATCCTTTATCATCATGCCTATGATGCGTGTGATGGGTCAATTTGTGATGTCTCTGCAGTTATACATAATAACTAGCAGGCAGAGACGCAGCAACACGCCGCGCCTGTCAGGAAGCCTGAGATTGTCTTTGTTATTTTCTTTGATGGAAGAAAATTTAAATAGTTTGCTCAGAATACAGTTGACTGTGTGGAAGTTTTTGATCAAAACAGTTCATTTCAATGCAAACTTCAGTACAACATTTTTCGGGCAGAATTGATGTAAACCCAAATAAATCTCTATCCAAAGCCCTAACTTTTGCTTTGCAACATCAATCGCTGGAATAAACTTTCCAGCCACCTACACAGACACAAAGGAAGCTGCTAGCCTAAGCAGTACACACAGTGCTAAATTCTGAAGCTTATACTCCACATCCACAGTAACCTTCTTCGATTCTATTTAGTACCACGAATGCACCTAAGGTAAAACATAGGATAAGGTGAACTTGTAACCTGCAGGTACTCCGAACATGGATCACTGTTCTTAAAAAAAATTAATGCGAGAGCCTCAGAACACACACATAGGACTACATGTAAAGAAGATTGCCAATTAGAGTGAACAAATCTACTGGCCTGGTGCATGCTATTGGCTAACACCTACTTGGGATCGACGAATAGCAGTCTAGACTTATACGTCATGCAATTTCTGAATAAGTAGGAGGATAATCTCAAATGATTCAATTGAAGCTTTGATCACAAAAAGAACAAAAGATAACTTATGTTCATAGTTCTGCGATCATTAGGGCTACCATATGCTGAACTCAGACATATCAAACATATGTAATATCTGTAAGCTTGAAATTTATGTCGCTTATATGTTGTGGACGCTTTGGCATTTACAGAATAAAGGTGAGGGCAACACCCATTCTTAGATCATGGCATTGGCATAGCTGCAAGATATCAACAAATCAGAAGGGATATCGATAGAAAATATGGACTTAACACAACCCTTTTTCCAAAAAATAGAAATATGAAGACTTGACAGAAATTACCTACTCTGACCAATGGTAATGTGACGGCCACTGTAGTTTGTGAATATAGAATGTTGCAAGAACATATAATGCTAGAAAAAGATTATAACATCGGAACTGCATCACTGTGTACAGGAAGAAACTGGCAACCATCTATCTAGCAAGCAGACTACCAAGTGGGGTATTTGCAAGACACATAGAAAAAAAATACTGTCAGCCAGCAAATGAATGCGAGCAGAACTCCAGAAATACATATCCAGACCCTACGTTATATAGCTAGTGCCTTTCAGGGAGGCAGCTTCGGTGACTTAACTGCATTTGCCTTTGAGTGTGACATGTGGGCCAGTCACCTGTGGGGTCCACGTGTCATGCACTCAAAGGCATGTGCAGTGAGACACTGAAGCTCAATCCCTTTTTTAGTCAGTGCCGCAAATGTTGATAAGAAATAGTTTTAGTGTACGGACAACTGTAAAGGGATTGGCGTTCACAGGCTAGCTAGCTAGTGACAATGAACTAGCTGAAAGGCCTTGAGAAGCTGTGGTCAGCAGGGCCATTTAGTGCCGATCCATTAGCTTTCTATGTTTTAGGGGATAAGGGAGGACAGTACGGGCGACACCATATATACAGTAATTATTACTAACCAGTTCTGCTTTGCAACAATCTCCATGCTGTGATGCGCCGACCGATGGATGAATGATTTAGAAGCTGTAACTATAGCACTAGTCAGCGCGCACCGGCGTCTTGGCCCTTTTTTTTTCCTTGAATACACACGAGCGTGCGCATCATATATTAAAGCGGAGAGCGGGGAGAAGAGCCCCTCTATATGATTTATGTTGCATTGACATTCACACCTTCACATGGCCCCTGTTTTTCAGTTTTTTAGTGCCTTTTGATCTGGACCAGTTGATCCCAACCTTGTTACTCTCTACTCTTCTTAACATCAATGAAGCCAGTGCACACTAGATCTTTAAAAAAAAAAAAACTGTAGCACTATTCAGCATCTGTAGTTAGTCCATTAGCATCCTATCCTGTAGGGGCGAGACGACAGTAATAATTAACCTGGTTTGAAATAGTCTACTGTCTGTATATCTCCACCATCTGTTTTTTTTTTTGAGAAATATCTCCAGCATCTGTAATGTGTAATCCTGACCCTTTTGCAGGTACCAACATATGAGTGAGTGGCTAGGAGGGTGCCGATGGACATGATTTAGTAGCTGTACTAATCATGATTTCTCTTGATATGGGGGCACCCGTTCCAAGCATTCATTTTTTTTTTGGTAGGACAGGGATTTGGATGGAACCTCTGGTTAGCCTAGAAGACAGAACAAAAGTTTTTGCTGAGCAAACTATGTGCATTGGATCCACGTGATGCTCATTCTTCCACAAGAACCCCAAGTGAACTTTTTGTAGGCCAAAGCTGGATGACAAAGGTCGAAGGAACATATGTCATTTTTTTTGAGAATCACACAAACCTGATCAAACAGGCTGGGTACAATCTTTACTCAGAGTCTCTCTAAGCTCATTTGGCACATCCGCCAACTTAAAAAGTCTGCCCAGTCTAGATGCACGAGCAGCCAGGTCATTGGCCAGCTTGTTTTGGTTCCTCTTCACGTAGGCACTCTTGTGAGAACTGAAAATGTTCAATGTTGAGTTGATGTTAGCTATGATTGGAAAGAGGCTTGATTGATTGGCAGCACCTGGGTTGATCGCCTTGACCAAGGTCATGTAATCGAGCTCCACCTGAATTGGTCCATTATAATATTTCGTCGACGCTTGCAACCCATGCGGCAAAGCTCTTTTTTTTTTTGAGAATCACTCATGCAGCAAAGCTAGTCCTTCAGCCTCTTCCTCAGCCGCACATTGGCCCAATCTGCATCCCATCGAGAAGAACGGCACACCATGACAGTTTCTGACAACAGCACCACACGCACTCGCCCGGCACTACTTCCTGAGCAGCCCCTGCTTCTTCCTCATATTTCAGCCAGAAGCCGACTGATCCCGAAGGAACAATGCACGCCGTAGCATGACCAGATGCCATTTTAAAGCCTGCTGCCTACATATGTGATAATAAATAGCTGAAACAGAAAACGTCTGGGTCTGGCCCCTCTCGCGTAACGCGAGAGACCTCCTATTTGACGCGCGCAGGCGTCAAACAGCTGTGCCTTCGCTGAAGGAAGATGGTAATGGGCCGGCCCATACGCATAAGCTCATCACAACTAGTATTTTTCCCTTTTCTTTCTGCGTTTTATTGGAACTTTCTGGATATTCTTTATGGTGATAAAATAAAGTATAAATTCATATTTTAAAAATATACTGTATTTTCAACACTAAAGAAATATGAATATATATGCTGAATTTTTTAATACACATTGAACATTTTGGAAAATACGTTAAACAAATATTGGAAACACATTGAACATTTTTGTTGATATACATTGAACAAATTTCGGACGCACATTGAACATATTTCAAAAATATGTTGAACAGAACAAATTTTGCAACACACATTAAACATTTTTGTAGATATACATTGAACAAATGTCGGATACACATTGAACATTTTGCAAAGCTATGTTGAACAAATTCTTAAATATATGCTGAATTTTTTTAATGCATGGTGAACTTTGTATATAAATACAAAATGAACTTTCTATAATACACAAAAAAATGGAAGAAAAAGGAAAATAAAAGAATTAGAAACTGAAACAGAAAAAACAAAAAGCAAAAAAAGAAGAAGAAGAAGCAGCCTTGCGATGTGGGCCGGCCCAAGCTGGGGCGACGGGAAGATGAGCTTCAGCGAAGCTGGGTCGTTTTGACGCGTACACGCGTCAAATAGGGATTGCGGTCGCGCCCCGCCGCCCGTGTGCGTCCAATCGTCGCGGTTTCGCTGAAGCGACACGCACACGGGCCGGCCCAATTATCACGTGGTGAGGGAAAATTCAAATAAAAAAAAGTGCATGAGTGGGATCGAACCCCAACCACATGCTTGCTTTTTACGCGGCTAGCCAGCCGAGCTAGCGAGCTCAAATGTATATGAAAGCAACGCCAAGCCTAAAATAGAAAGTACAACTGCAAATCCTTTTAAAAAAACATCCAACATTACTTTAATATACGTAGAACAAATATAAAAATACAATGAATATTTTTGTAAAAAAATACTGAACAAATTTAAAATACACAAATGAACATTTTATAGTATACGTTGAAAAATTTCTTAATATTCGATGAATAAAATTTAAATACACAATCACCATTTTATAATATGCATTGCACAATTTAATAATATACGATGAACATTTTTCAATACACCATGAACAAATTTGGCCAAGACCCATCCAACACCAGCAGACCATCACTGTCCCTCGTGACGCTCCCTCGTTCCCCTCCGCGGCGTCTATTTCTCGCATTAAGCGAGTCGAGAGGAAACTCTTGTGTCGAGAGCTACAGTGTCAGGCTGGCCCAATTCGCGGTGCACAGTTAAAGAAAAAGGGAAGGGAAAAGGGGTGGACGAGGGATCTATCCCTCGAGATCTGAGAAGAAACGAGCGATGCTAGCCACCACGCCACACAACTATTCGTGTTTATTAAAGGGGCCGCGACGTACTTCAACAGAGATAAGCGTTTTTTTTCTGTTTTCTTTTGTTTCTTTTCTTTAATTTTCTCCATTTTTTCTTTGTTTATTCATTTATTCATTTTCTTTTTTCTTTGGTTCTCACAGTTTTTTTGTTTTTCCTTTTTGTTTTTTGACAAGGTTTTCTTCATATTTGTTTCGTTTTTCTTTTTCTTCTCCATTTTTTGTATGGTTTTCTTTTTTCATCACCATTTTTTTGTTTTTATTTTGTTTTTTTTTATGTTTGTTTTTGTTTTCACTCTACATTTTCGTATATGTCAAAAGCAATTTTTTTTATAATAAGTGATCAACAATTTTTATATACACATTCGACATTGTCCGAACGCCTATTCAACATTTTTCAGATACTTGTTCAACAGTTTAATACTTATTCAATATTTTTTCAAATGCTTGTTCAAATTTTTTCAAATACTTGTTCGACATTTATTAATACTTATTCAACATTTTTCAATTACTTGTTCAATATTTTTAATACTTGTTCTACATTTTCAAATACTTGTTCAACATTTTTCAAATACCCGTTCAACATTTTTTCAAATACTCGTTCAACATTTTTTTATAATTATTCTACATTTTCAAATACTTGTTGAACATTTTTCAAATACTTGTTCAATACTTTTCAAATACTCGTTGAACAGTTTTTTAATACCTGTTCACCATTTTTTAAATACTTGTTCAACATTTTTTCAAATGTTTTTTGAAGAGCATTTTTTGTAATATATATTTGTAGAATATTTTATATAAAGAAAAGTACAAAATTAAAGCAAAACACGAGAACAGAAAACAGGAAAAAAATAGGCCTTTTTCTCCCGCGCGGCTGGGCCGGCCCATCTGGGCTCCCACGCCGTGAGGCGTCACCACATGCTCGGTTAAAGCGAGAAATAGGGGTGCCCCTAGAAAGTCGCCCAAAGCTGGGCAACCTGCCAAGAAACTGGCCTAACTTGGCATTTTTTGAAATTCGACCAGTTTTGCCATTTTTTATCTAAACGTGGGCTATTTCTTGGCGGATCACTGGTGTGCCTGTCTGTTTTGCCAGAAACTAGGATGTCTGCGGGCGTGGGCTTTGGTTGAGCCCTGCGTCGTTTGGTTTCAGCGGGAAGTATGCTAGGTACGTATGTCACGTGACCCCTCTCTATAGAACTTATTGTGAGATCTAAGCTTTCCCCTCTTGCTAGGGTTTCAACTCCTCCCGACGGCACCTGGCGATGACATGGAGACTCCAATCCCCTGCTTTCTCCGATCGCCGCTGGTTGCTAGGGTCGCTAGACTCTTGGCCGGTGCGATCTAGGGGAAGAGCTAGGGTTATCCCGTCCGCGGAAACCTGAAGAAAATATGCCCTAGAGGCAATAATAAAGTTGTTATTTTATATTTTCTTATTCATGATAAATGTTTATTATTCATGCTAGAATTGTATTAATCGAAAACTTAAATACATGTGTGAATACATAGACAAACACTGTGTCCCTAGTGAGCCTCTACTTGACAATCTCGTTGATCAAAAATATGTTGAACAGAACAAATTTTGGAACACACATTAAACATTTTTGTAGATATACATTGAACATTTTGCAAAGATATGTTGAACAAATTCTTAAATATATGCTGAATTTTTTTAATGCATGGTGAACTTTGTATATAAATACAAAATGAACTTTCTATAATACATAAAAAATGGAAGAAAAAGGAAAAAAGGAAAAGAAAAGAATTAGAAACTGAAACAGAAAAAACAAAAAGCAAAAAAGACAAAAAGAAGCAGCCTTGCGACGTGGGCCGGCCCAAGCTGGGGCGACGGGAAGATGAGCTTCAGCGAAGCTGGGTCATTTTGACGCCATTTCCTATTTAGCGCTGCAGGCGCCCGTTAATGTGTATTCTGCTAACGGGCCTGTAGCCGCTTTAGCTGGGCTTGGCCCATTTCGCTCGCTTCGCTATCGTTCGCTTATACAAATCGCAAAACTTCCGCGAGAGCTGGGAAACGAACCATTTAGCTGGACTTCCTGGTTAACAGCGCACTGTGCTAACCACCCCGCAACAGTAACTTCATGCCCACAATTCCATCACTTGTTTGCCTTATCATCTTTTTCTTTCACTTTTTCTAGTTTTTGTTTTTCATTTTTCTGGTTATTTTTTTCCTTCTTCCCCGTTCGATGATCTTTCTCAAATCCATCCACATTTTTCTAAAACTGATGAACTTTTTTCTAATTCAGAGAACTTTTGTCACATTTGACTTTTGTTTTTTCAAATTCGATGAACTTTTTCCAAATCCGATGAACTAATTTGATGAACTTTTTTCAAGATTGACGATTTCTTCATTCAAATTTGTGAACTTTTTTTTAAAATCGACGAACCTTTTACAAAACTGATGAACTTTTTTTGAAAACAATGAACTTTTAAACTTTTTCATAAAGTTTTTCCAAAATTGGTGAACTTTTCTTCAAAAATGATGAGCTATTTCTCAAAATCGATGAACTTTTTTTAAGTTTGTGAACTTTTATCTCAAAATTGATGAACTTTTTTTAAGTTTGTGAACTTTTATCTCAAAATCGATGAATTTTTTCAATTCATGATTTTATAGAAGTAAATGAAAAAACTAAATGATAAATAATAGCGCGCCCATACTAGCGATGCGAGTTCGATCCCTGAAGAAGGCACCCTTTTTAGGTTTTTTTTGGCGATTTCTGATAGCTGCGCCTTTCTCATCGCGGGCCGGCCCAATAAGGCGCTGCAGCGGGCGCCAGGAACCTGTTCGGGCGCATAAGGCGCCGAACAGGAGCTCCCTGTTTTGACGCCTAGGCGCGTCAAATAGGGATTGCGGTCGCGACCCGCCGCCCGTCGTCGCGGTTTCGCTGAAGCGACACGCACACGGGCCGGCCCAATTATCACGTGGTGAAGGAAAATTAAAATAAAAAAAGAGCATGAGTGGGATCGAACCCCCAACCACATGCTCGGCTTTTTACGCGGCTAGCCAGCCGAACTAGCGAGCTCAAATGTATATGAAAGCAACGCCAACCCTAAAATGGAAAGTACAACTGCAAATCCTTTAAAAAAACATCCAACATTACTATAATATACGTAGAACAAATATAAAAATACAATGAATATTTTTGTAAAAAAATACTGAACAAATTTAAAATACACAAATGAACATTTTATAGTATACATTGAAAATTTTCTTAATATACGATGAATAAAATTTAAATACACAATCAACATTTTATAATATGCTTGCACAATTTAATAATATACGATGAACATTTTTTCAATACACCATGAACAAATTTGGCCAAGACTCATCCAGCACCAGCAGACCGTCATTGAAAAAGGGAAGGGAAAAGGGGTCGAGGGATCTATCCCTCGAGCTCTGGGAAGAAACGAGCGATGCTAGCCACCACGCCACACAACTATTCATGTTTATTAAAGGGGCCGCGACGTACTTGAATAGAGACAAGCGTTTTTTTCTGTTTTCTTTTGTTTCTTTTTTTAATTTTCTCCATTTTTTCTTTGTTTATTCATTTTATTCATTTCCTTTTTCCTTTGGTTTTCACAGTTTTTTTTTTTTCCCTTTTTGTTTTTTTTCAAGGTTTTCTTCATATTTGTTTGGTTTTCCTTTTTCTTCTCCATTTTTTGTATGGTTTTCTTTTTTCATCTCCATTTTCTGTTTTTATTTTGTTTTTATTATGTTTGTTTTTGTTTTCACTCTACATTTTCGTATATGTCAAAAACAATTTTTTATAATAAGTTATCAACAATTTTTATATACACGTTCGACATTGTCCGAACGCCTATTCAACATTTTTCAGATACTTGTTCAACAGTTTAATATTTATTCAATATATTTTCAAATGCTTGTTCAAATTTTTTTCAAATACTCGTTCAACATTTATTAATACTTATTCAACATTTTTCAATTACTTGTTCAATATTTTTAATACTTATTCTACATTTTCAAATACTTGTTCAACATTTTTCAAATACCCATTCAACATTTTTTCAAATACTCGTTCAACATTTTTTATAATTATTCTAAAATTTCAAATACTTGTTGAACATTTTTCAAATACTCGTTGAACAGTTTATTAATACTTGTTCACCATTTTTTAAATACTTGTTCAACATTTTTTCAAATGTGTTTTGAAGAGCGTTTTTTGTAATATATATTTGTAGAATATTTTATATAAAGAAAAGTACAAAATTAAAGCAAAAAATGAGAACGGAAAACAGGAGAAAAATATGCCTTTTTCTCCCGCGTGGCTGGGCCGGCCCATCTGGGCTCCCACGCCGTGAGGCGTCACCACATGCTCGCTTAAAGCGAGAAATAGGGGTGCCCCTAGAAAGTCGCCCGAAGCTGGGCAACCTGCCAAGAAACTGGCCTAACTTGGCATTTTTTGAAATTCGACCAGTTTTGCCATTTTTTATCTAAACGTGGGCTATTTCTTGGCGGATCACAGGTGTGCCTGTCTGTTTTGCCAGAAACTAGGATGTCTGCGGGCGTGGGCTTTGGTTGAGCCTTGCGTCGTTTGGTTTCAGCGGGAAGTATGCTAGGTACGTATGTCACGTGACCCCTCTCCATAGAACTTATTGTGAGATCTAAGCTTTCCCCTCTTGCTAGGGTTTCAACTCCTCCCGACGGCGCCTGGCAACGACGTGGAGACTCCGATCCCCTGCTTTCTCCGATCGCCACTGGTTGCTAGGGTCGCCAGACTCTTGGCCGGTGCGATCTAGGGGAAGAGATAGGGTTATCCCGTCCGTGGAAACCTGAAGAAAATATGCCCTAAAGGCAATAATAAAGTTGTTATTTTATATTTCCTTATTCATAATAAATTTTTATTATTCATGCTAGAATTATATTGATCGGAAACCTAAATACATGTGTGAATACATAGACAAACACTGTGTCCCTAGTGATCCTCTACTTGACTAGCTCGTTGATCAAAGATGGTTAAGGTTTCCTAACCATGGACATGAGTTGTCATTTTATAAGGGGATCACATCATTAGGAGAATGATGTGATGGACAAGACCCATCCGTTAGCTTAGCATATTGATCGTTCAGTTTTATTGCTATTGCTTTCTTAATGTCAAATACATATTTCTTCGACTATGAGATTATGCAACTCCCGAATACCTAAGGAATATCTTGTGTGCTATGAAACGTCACAACATAACTGGATGATCATAAAGATGCTCTACAGGTATCTCCGAAGGTGTTTGTTGGCTTGGCATAGATCGAGATTAGGATTTGTCACTCCGAGTATCGGAGAGGTATCTCTGGGCCCTCTCGGTAATGCACATCATAAGAAGCCTTGCAAGCAAAGTGACTAATGAGTTAGTTACAGGATGATGTATTACGGAACTAGTAAAGAAACTTGACGGTAATGAGATTGACCTAGGTATGTGGATACCGACGATCGGATCTCGGGCAAGTAACATACCGATGGACAAAGGGAATAACATATGTTGTCATAACGGTTCGACCGATAGAGATCTTTGTATAATATGTGGGAGCCAATATGAGCATCCAGGTTCTTCTATTGGTTATTAACCGATGAAGTGTCTCGGTCATGTCTACATAGTTCTCGAACCCGTAGGGTCTGCACGCTTAACGTTCAATGACGATTTAGTATTGTATGAGTTATATGATTTGGTGATTAAATGTTGTTCGGAATCCCGGATGAGATCACGGACATGACGAGGATTCTTGAAATGGTCGAGAGGTAAAGGTTGATATATAGGATGATAGTATTCGGATACCGGAAGTGTTCCGTATAGTATCGGGTATTTATCGGAGTACCGTGAGGGGGGGGGGGTACCGGAACCCCCGGGGGAAATATATGGGCCATAAGAGGGGAGCACGCCAGCCCACAAGGGGTGGCGCGCCCCCCTCAGGGAAGGAGGCCGAGTGGGGGAAGGGAAAGAGGGGGTTCGCCCCCCCTATCCTTCTCTCCTTCCTCTTCCCTTTTCCCCCTCCGGCAATTATGGAGGGGGGGCGAATTGGGGAGGACCCCAACTAGAATTCCTCCTACTTGGGGCGCACCCTTGCTACTCCCCTCCCCACTCTCACCTATATATATGTGGGGAGGGGCGCCTATGATGTCTACTACACAACCTTCTTCTTGTAGACGTTGTTGGGCCTCCAAGTGCAGAGGTTTGTAGGACAGTAGAAAATTTCCCTCAAGTGGATGACCTAAGGTTTATCAATCCGTGGGAGGTGTAGGATGAAGATGGTCTCTCTCAAACAACCCCGCAACCAAATAACAAATAGTCTCTTGTGTCTCCAACACACCCAATACAATGGTAAATTGTATAGGTGCACTAGTTCAGCGAAGGGATGGTGATACAAGTGCAATATGGATGGTAGATATAGGTTTTTGTAATCTGAAATTATAAAAACAGCAAGGTAATAAAAGTGAGCGAAAACGGTATTGCAATGCTAGGAAACAAGGCCTAGGGTTCATACTTTCACTAGTACAAGTTCTCTCAACAATAATAACATAGTTGGATCATATAACTATCCCTCAACATGCAACAAAGAGTCACTCCAAAGTCACTAATAGCGGAGAACAAACGAAGAGATTATTGTAGGATACGAAACCACCTCAAAGTTATCCTTTCTGATCGATCTATTCAAGAGTCTGTAGTAAAATAACACGAAGCTATTCTTTCCGCTCGATCTATCATAGAGTTCGTACTAGAATAACACCTTAAGAAACAAATCAACCAAAACCCTAATGTCACCTAGATACTCCAATGTCACCTCAAGTATCCGTGGGTATGATTATACGATATGCATCACACAATCTCAGATTCATCTATTCAACCAACACAAAGAACTTCAAAGAGTGCCCCAAAGTTTCTACCGGAGAGTCAAGACGAAAACGTGTGCCGACCCCTATGCATAGATTCCCAAGGTCATGGAACCCACAAGTTGATCACCAAAACATACATCAAGTGAATCAATAGGATACCCCATTGTCACCACGGATATCCCACGCAAGACATACATCAAGTGTTCTCAAATCCTTAAAGACTCAATCCGATAAGATAACTTCAAAGGGAAAACTTAATCCATTACAAGAGAGTAGAGGGGGAGAATAATAGTAAAGCTCGCGATACATCAAGATCGTGCCATATCAAGAACACGAGAGAGAGAGAGATCAAACACATAGCTACTGGTACATACCCTCAGTCCCAAGGGTGAACTACTCCCTCCTCTTCATGGAGAGCGCCGGGATGATGAAGATGGCCACCGGTGAGGGATCCCCCCTCCGGCAGGGTGCCGGAACAGGGTCCCGATTGGTTTTTGGTGGCTACAGAGGCTTGCGGCGGTGGAACTCCCGATCTAGGTTATGTTCTGGAAGTATTGTTGGATGAAGCAGCCCGGACCAATCTTACATGACCACGTTCATGAGACCAGTTCCACCGACAGACATGCAACTAGTTTTGCATAAAGGTGGCTGGCGGGTCTCTGTTTCTCCTAATTTGTTCATCACTTCATCTCCGGGTAAACCTGCAAGCTTGAACAATCCACAAATTTGTTCAACATATATCAAGTGCATATCAGGATGTTCGGTTCCATCTCCTGCATAAGGATTAGATAGCAGTTGTTCTATCATACCCGAAGGAATTTCATATTCAATATTTTCAGTAGGTGCAGTAGGTTGAGGGGAAATTAATTGTGTTTCCGGACAAGGTGAAGATACCCCGAACAAACCCCTCAAAGGATTGTTTTCCATAGTAGCAAGTGACAATAAATTTCAGCATACTATATAAATGTTTCCTTACCGAATTCCATTTACCAAAGGCGCTTCACTCACCGGCAATGGAGCCAGAAAATAGCCTTGATGACCCACAAGTAGAGGGGATCAATTGTAGCTCTTTTCGATAAGTAAGAGTGTCGAACCCAACGAGGATCAAAAGGAAATGACAAGTAGTTTTCAGTAAGGTAATGTCTGCAAGTGCTGAAATTGTAAGTAGCGAGTAATTTGATAGCAAGGTAATTTGTAATGAGAAAGTAACGATAATTGTAACAAGTATGCAGCAAGGTAGCCCAATCCTTTTGAGGCAAAGGGCAGGCCAAAACGGTCTCTTATAATAATCAAAGTGTTCTTGAGGGTACACGGGAATTTCATCTAGTCACTTTCATCATGTTGGTTTGATTTGCGTTCGCTATTTTGAGAATTTGATATGTGGGCGGACCAGTGCTTAGGTGATGTTCTTACTTGAACAAACCACCTACTTATGATTAACCCTCCTGCAAGCATCCGCAACTACGAGAAAAGTATTAAGAATAAATTCTAACCATAGCATTAAACTATAGGATCCATTCGGTCCCTTACGAAATAGTGCATAAACCGGGGTTTAAGTTTCTGTCACTCTCGCAACCCATCATCTATTTACTACTCCACAATGCATTCTCTTAGGCCCAAATATGGTGAAGTGTCATGTAGTCGACATTCACATGACACCACTATGGGAATCACAACAGACATACCATCAAAATATCGAACACATATCAAATTCACACGATTACTTGCAACATGATTTATCCCGTGACCTCAAGAACGAAAGTAACTACTCACAAACAATAAACATGCTCATGATCAGAGGGGTATTAATATGCATAATGGATCTGAACATATAATCTTCCACCAAATAAACCATATAGTAATCAACTACAAGATGTAATAAACACTACTAGTCACCCCCTAGCACCAATCTATAGTTCTGGTAACAAGATTGAATACAAGAGATCAACTAGGGTTTGATATGAGATGGTGCTGGTGAAGATGTTGATGGAGATTTCCCTCCCCAAGATGGGAGAGTTGTTGGTGGTGATGATTGAAGGAAATATGCCCTAGAGGCAATAATAAAGTTATTATTTATTTCCTTATTTCATGATAAATGTTTATTATTCATGCTATAATTGTATTAACCGGAAACATAATACATGTGTGAATACATAGACAAACAGAGTGTCACTAGTATGCCTCTACTTGACTAGCTCGTTAATCAAAGATGGTTATGTTTCCTAACCATAGACAAAGAGTTGTTATTTGATTAACGGGATCACATCATTAGGAGAATGATGTGATTGACATGACCCATTCCATTAGCTTAGCACCCGATCGTTTAGTATGTTGCTATTGCTTTCTTCATGACTTACACATGTTCCTATGACTATGAGATTATGCAACTCCCGTTTGCCGGAGGAACACTTTGTGTGCTACCAAACGTCACAACGTAAATGGGTGATTATAAAGGAGCTCTAAAGGTGTCTCCAAAGGTACATGTTGGGTTGGCGTATTTCGAGATTAGGATTTGTCACTCCGATTGTCGGAGAGGTATCTCTGGGCCCTCTCGGTAATGCACATCACATAAGCCTTGCAAGCATTGCAACTAATGAGTTAGTTGTGAGATGATGTACTACTGAACGAGTAAAGAGACTTGCCGGTAACGCGATTGAACTAGGTATTAAGATACCGACGATCGAATCTCGGGCAAGTAACATACCGATGACAAAGGGAACAACGTATGTTGTTATGCGGTCTGACCGATAAAGATCTTCGTAAAATATGTAGGAGCCAATATGGGCATCCAGGTCCCGCTATTGGTTATTGACCGGAGACGTGTCTCGGTCATGTCTACATTGTTCTCGAACCGTAGGGTCCGCACGCTTAAGGTTTCGATGACAGTTATATTATGAGTTTATGAGTTTTGATGTACCGAAGGAGTTCGGAGTCCCGGATGAGATCGGGGACATGACGAGGAGTCTCGAAATGGTTGAGACGTAAAGATCGATATATTGGATGACTATATTCGGACATCGAAAAGGTTCCGAGTGATTCGGGTATTTTTCGGAGTACCGGGTAGTTACGGGAGAAGCAATGGGCCTTGATGGGCTTTAGTGGGAAGAGGAGAAAGGGCCAAGGGGCTGCTGCGCCCCCCTCCCCTCTAGTCCGAATTGGACTAGGGAAAAGGGGGCCGGCCACCTTTCCTTCTCCTCCACTTCCTTCTCCCTTCCTCCCCTCCTGGTGGACTCCTACTAGGACTTGGAGTCCTAGTAGGACTCCACATCCTGGCCGCACCAAGTGCCTTGGCCGGCCTCCTCCTCCTCCATCCTTTATATACTGAGGCAAGGGGCACCCCATAGACACAAGTTGATCTTCGTGATCGTTCCTTAGCCGTGTGCGGTGCCCCCCTCCACCATATTCCACCTCGGTCATATTGTAGCGGTGCTTAGGCGAAGCCCTGCGATGGTAGAACATCAAGATCGTCACCACGCCGTCGTGCTGACGGAACTCCTCCCCAACGCTTTGCTGGATCGGAGCCCGGGGATCGTCATCGAGCTGAACGTGTGCCAAGAACTCGGAGGTGCCGGAGTAACGGTGCTTGGATCGGTCGGATCGTGAAGACGTACAACTACATCAACCAAACGCTTCCGTTGTCGATCTACAAAGGGTACGTAGATCATACTCTCCCCTCGTTGCTATGCATCACCATGATCTTGCGTGTGCGTAGGAATTTTTTTTTTGAAATTACTACGTTCCCCAACAGTGGCATCCGAGCCTAGGTTTTATGTGTTGATGTTATTTGCACGAGTAGAACACAAGTGAGTTGTGGGCGATATAAGTCATACTGCTTACCAGCATGTCATACTTTGGTTCGGCAGTATTGTTGGATGAAGCGGCCCGGACCGACATTGCGCGTACGCTTACGCGAGACCGGTTCTCCCGACGTGCTTTGCACATAGGTGGCTTGCGGGTGACAGTTTCTCCAACTTTAGTTGAACCGAGTGTGGCTACGCCCGGTCCTTGCGAAGGTTAAAACAGCACCAACTTGACAAACTATCGTTGTGGTTTTGATGCGTAGGTAAGATTGGTTCTTGCTTAAGCCCGTAGCAGCCACGTAAAACTTGCAACAACAAAGTAGAGGACGTCTAACTTGTTTTTGCAGGGCATGTTGTGATGTGATATGGTCAAAACATGATGAGATATAAGTTGTTGTATGAGATGATCATGTTTTGTTAAAGTTATCGGCAACTGGCAAAAGCCTTATGGTTGTCTTGTTGGGTTTCGTAGTAATTTCAAAAAATTTCCTACCCACACGCAAGATCATGGTGATGCATAGCAACGAGAGGGGGAGTATGATCTACATACCTAGTAGATCGACAACGGAAGCGTTTGGTTGATGTAGTCGTACGTCTCCTTGATCCGACCGATCAAGCACCGAAACTACGGCACCTCCGAGTTCTAGCACACGTTCAGCTCGATGACAATCCCCGGACTCCGATCCAGCAAAGTGTCGGGGAAGAGTTCCGTCATCACGACGGCGTGGTGACGATCTTGATGTACTACTGCTGCAGGGCTTTGCCTAAGCACCGCTACAATATTATCGATGACTATGGTGGCTGGGGGCGCCGCACACGGCTAAGGAATAGATCACGTGGATCAACTTGTGTTCATGGGGTGCCCCTTGCCTCAGTATATAAAGGATGGACGAGGAGGAGGCCGGCCAAGGCAATAGGTGCGGCCAGGATGTGGAGTCCTACTAGGACTCCAAGTCCTAGTAGGAGTCCACCAAGAGGGGAGGAAGGGAGAAGGAAGTGGAGGAGAAGGAGAGGTGGCCGGCCCCCTTTTCCCTAGTCCAATTCGGACCAGAGGGGAGGGGGGACGCAGCAGCCCCTTGGCCCTTTCTCCTCTTCCCACTAAAGCCCATCAAGGCCCATTGCTTCTCCCGTAACTACCCGGTACTCCGAAAAATACCCGAATCACTCGGAACCTTTCCGATGTCCGAATATAGTCGTCCAATATATCAATCTTTACGTCTCAACCATTTCGAGACTCCTCGTCATGTCCCCGATCTCATCCGGGACTCCGAACTCCTTCGGTACATCAAAACTCATAAACTCATAATATAACTGTCATCGAAACCTTAAGCGTGCGGACCCTACGGGTTCGAGAACAATGTAGACATGACCGAGACACGTCTCCGGTCAATAACCAATAGCGGGACCTGGATGCCCATATTGGCTCCTACATATTCTACGAAGATCTTTATCGGTCAGACCGCATAACAACATACGTTGTTCCCTTTGTCATCGGTATGTTACTTGCCCGAGATTCGATCGTCGGTATCCCATACGTAGTTCAATCTCGTTACCGGCAAGTCTCTTTACTCGTTCCGTAATACATCATCTCACAACTAACTCATTAGTTGCAATGCTTGCAAGGCTTATGTGATGTGTATTACCGAGAGGGCCCAGAGATACCTCTCCGATAATCGGAGTGACAAATCCTAATCTCGAAATACGCCAACCCAACATGTACCTTTGGAGACACCTGTAGAGCACCTTTATAATCACCCATTTACGTTGTGACGTTTGGTAGCACACAAAGTGTTCCTTCGGCAAACGGGAGTTGCATAATCTCATAGTCATAGGAACATGTATAAGTCATGAAGAAAGCAATAGCCACTGTTGGGTTTCGTAGTAATTTCAAAAAATTTCCTACGCACACGCAAGATCATGGTGATGCATAGCAACGAGAGGGGGAGTATGATCTACATACCTAGTAGATCGACAACGGAAGCGTTTGGTTGATGTAGTCGTACGTCTCCTTGATCCGACCGATCAAGCACCGAAACTACGGCACCTCCGAGTTCTAGCACACGTTCAGCTCGATGACAATCCCCGGACTCCGATCCAGCAAAGTGTCGGGGAAGAGTTCCGTCATCACGACGGCGTGGTGACGATCTTGATGTACTACTGCTGCAGGGCTTTGCCTAAGCACCGCTACAATATTATCGATGACTATGGTGGCTGGGGGCGCCGCACACGGCTAAGGAATAGATCACGTGGATCAACTTGTGTTCATGGGGTGCCCCTTGCCTCAGTATATAAAGGATGGACGAGGAGGAGGCCGGCCAAGGCAATAGGTGCGGCCAGGATGTGGAGTCCTACTAGGACTCCAAGTCCTAGTAGGAGTCCACCAAGAGGGGAGGAAGGGAGAAAGGAAGTGGAGGAGAAGGAGAGGTGGCCGGCCCCCTTTTCCTAGTCCAATTCGGACTAGAGGGGAGGGGGGGCGCAGCAGCCCCTTGGCCCTTTCTCCTCTTCCCACTAAAGCCCATCAAGGCCCATTGCTTCTCCCGTAACTACCCGGTACTCCGAAAAATACCCGAATCACTCGGAACCTTTCCGATGTCCGAATATAGTCGTCCAATATATCGATCTTTACGTCTCGACCATTTCGAGACTCCTCGTCATGTCCCCGATCTCATCCGGGACTCCGAACTCCTTCGGTACATCAAAACTCATAAACTCATAATATAACTGTCATCGAAACCTTAAGCGTGCGGACCCTACGGGTTCGAGAACAATGTAGACATGACCGAGACACGTCTCCGGTCAATAACCAATAGCGGAACCTGGATGCTCATATTGGCTCCTACATATTCTACGAAGATCTTTATCGGTCAGACCGCATAACAACATACGTTGTTTCCTTTGTCATCGGTATGTTACTTGCCCGAGATTCGATCGTCGGTATCTCAATACCTAGTTCAATCTCGTTACCGGCAAGTCTCTTTACTCGTTCCGTAATACATCATCTCAAACTAACTCATTAGTTGCAATGCTTGCAAGGCTTATGTGATGTGCATTACCGAGAGGGCCCAGAGATACCTCTCCGACAATCGGAGTGACAAATCCTAATCTCGAAATACGCCAACCCAACATTACCTTTGGAGACACCTGTAGAGCACTTTATAATCACCCATTTACGTTGTGACGTTTGGTAGCACACAAAGTGTTCCTCCGGCAAACGGGAGTTGCATAATCTCATAGTCATAGGAACATGTATAAGTCATGGAAGAAAGCAATAGCAACATACTAAACGATCGGGTGCTAAGCTAATGGAATGGGTCATGTCAATCACATCATTCTCCTAATGATGTGATCCCGTTAATCAAATAAAAAATCTTTTGTTTATGGTTAGGAAACATAACCATCTTCGATTAACGAGCTAGTCAAGTAGAGGCATACTAGTGACACTTTGTTTGTCTATGTATTCACACAAGTATTATGTTTCCGGTTAATACAATTCTAGCATGAATAATAAACATTTATCATGATATAAGGAAATAAATAATAACTTTATTATTGCCTCTAGGGCATATTTCCTTCAGTCTCCCACTTGCACTAGAGTCAATAATCTAGTTCACATCGCCATGTGATTTAACAGCAATAGTTCACATCACCATGTGATTAACACCCATAGTTCACATCGATATGTGATCAACACCCAAAGTGTTTACTAGAGTCAGTAATCTAGTTCACATCGCTATGTGATTAACACCCAAAGAGTACTAAGGTGTGATCATGTTTTGCTTGTGAGATAATTTTAGTCAACGGGTCTGTCACATTCAGATCCGTAAGTATTTTGCGAATTTCTATGTCAACAATGCTCTGCACGGAGCTACTCTATCTTATTGCTCCCACTTTCAATATGTATCTAGATCGAGACTTAGAGTCATCCAGATCTGTGTCAAAACTTGCATCGACGTAACTTTTTACGACGAACCTTTTTGTCACCTCCATAATTGAGAAATATTTCCTTATTCCACTAAGGATAATTTTCACCGCTGTCCAGTGATCTACTCTTAGATCACTATTGTACTCCCTTGCTTAACACAGTGTAGGGTATACAATAGATCTGGTACACAGCATGGCATACTTTATAGAACCTATGGCTGAGGCATAGGGAATGACTTTCATTCTCTTTCTATCTTCTGCCGTGGTCGGGCTTTGAGTCTTACTCAATTTCACACCTTGCAACACAGGCAAGAACTCTTTCTTTGACTGTTCCATTTTGAACTACTTCAAAATCTTGTCAAGGTATGTACTCATTGAAAAAACTTATCTAGCGTCTTGATCTATCTCTATAGATCTTGATGCTCAATATGTAAGCAGCTTTACCGAGGTCTTTCTTTGAAAAATTCCTTTCAAACTGTAAGTGCATCTAGTGCCACCCCTAGTTAGTTTTGGAGTATTGACGACAAACCTAGTTGAGGGACTAATGTGTTTGTGAGAATTGCAGGATAACACAGGTAGAAGTCCCTCATTGATTCGGTTTTACTACCAGAGATGACCCCTAAAAATGTATGAAGACATTGAAGTCAAAGGTGGTATATGAAGATATTCACATTGAAGACTATGACAAAAGAAGACACGTATGAAGCCTATGGAGCTCGAAGACTTAGATCTTTCGTAGTTCTTTCTTTGTGTTGAGTCATAGGAACCACCGTACTGTTAAGTGGGGTCCAAGAGAACCAGTCAGAATGACTGAAGTGATGCCTAACCAAAAACCTATGTCTTCGAGCGAAGACTATGAGAGCAATACTTGTCCAGAGTCGGACAAGTCAGCTTTACTTGTAGCCCAAGTAAAGTTGCCGTGTGAGTTCGAAATTCTGACCGTTGGTACACGTGTCAGTTCCTTAGTGACCCAGGGTCATTTCGGACAAATCAGGTCGGGTTGCCAAGTGGCTATAAATAGCCCACCCCACAACCATAAACGGTTGGCTGCTCAGATTTCAGTGCACGGCTTTTGTCGTTTGAGAGCAACCCACCTCGAAGCCTTTGAGAGAAAATTCCTAAGGAGAAAAGCCCTAACCACCCAGAGCCAGAGGTAAATTGGGCATCACTTAAGTCTTCTTGTCTGTGTGATCTGAAGACTTATTACACTTGAGGACTGTGATCCTCCAGACGGTTAGGCGTCGCGTTCAGAGCATCCAAGAGACATTGTGGATTGCCAGTGAACGAAGTCTGTGAAGGTTTGGGAGTCTACCTTGAAGACTTACCAGAGTGATTGGGCGAGGACTATGTGACCTTAGCTCAAGGAGAATACGGTGAGGACTTGGTGTCCTGAGCTGCGTGTTCAGGACTGGGTGTCCGGGACTGTGTGTCCTGAGGTTTAAATACCTAGCCGCTCCAACCAGACGTACAGTTGTCACAGCAACTGGAACTGGTCCAACAAATCATTGTCTTCAACGAGTCACTGGTTTCATCTTCACTTCCTTTAACTTACTGCACTCATTGTGAAGCCATTGCATGCCTGCTATATCTTTTGTCTTCACAACGTAACTGTATGATTTGTTTGGCTTCATAACTTCTTCCTACCTGATCCTTATTACACTGCAGCTACTTGTCATTGTGCCTTCACTCTATTGAATACTTGACCATGGCTTGCCTAGTGTAATCTAACTTCCGCTGCATAGTAATAGGCATATCTCTACTGTTTGTCTTCATAACTTCCACGTTTTGAAGACTTTCATAAAAATCGCCTATTCACCCCCCCTCTAGTCGATATAACGCACTTTCAATTGGTATCAGAGCAAGGTGCTCCCTTGTTCTGTGTGATTCGGTTTAACCACCTGGAGTTTTAGCTATGTCGACTGCAGGGATAATTAAAGTCTCCGCTGCGTGCCCCGTCTTCGATGGAACTGAATATCCCTACTGGAAGAATAAGATGCGTATGCATCTTGAATCCATTGACGTCGACCTATGGTATGTCGTCGAGAACGGCGTTCCCAAGGCTGGAGAAGGTGTCACTGCTGCTGATGTCAAGAAATTCGTTCAACTGGACTCTACTGCCAAGAACATCATCTGTGGTCATCTGACCAAAGGACAGTATGGCCGTGTGAGTGCTTTGAAGACATCCAAGCTGGTCTGGGACTGGCTCTCCAAGGTCAATGAAGGCATCTCAACCCAGAGAGATCAAAGAATCAGTGTCCTTCGCAATCTCTTCAACCGCTTCAAGCGAAATGACAATGAGAATGTCCAGCACACATTTGACACTCACTGACATCACAAATGAGCTTCAAGCCCTCGGCGCTACTGAGATCACCAAACATGAAGTCGTCAAGACGCTGCTGAGATCACTTGATAGTTCGTTTGACATCCTAGCCCTGATGATTCAAGAACGTCCTGATTTCAAGACACTCGATCCATCTGACATACTTGAGAGGCTCAACACACATGAGTTTCAGCTTTCTGAGAAAAGAGATATCTACGGTCCAAACTATGGGCGAACTCGTGCCTTGAAGGCAAAAGCTGTTTCCTCATCTGAAGAAGAATCTGACAGTAGTTCTGATGATCCTGAAGACATTGGAAGGAAACTTGCAATGCTAGTGAAGAAGTTCCAAAAATTCACCAAGAAGAAAGGCTTCAGAAAGTCTTCACGATCAAGCTCAAGGAATGATGAAGCTTCTGCTCATGACTACAAGAAGAAAACATGCCACAAGTGCAAGAAAACTGGACACTTCATCTCTGAGTGTCCAAAGTGGGACAATGAGAACAGAAAGAAGAAGAAGAGCAAGGAATATGACTCAGACGACAAGAAGAAGAAGAAATACACAAAGTCTTCTTCCAAGTCTTCCTCAAAGTCTTCATCACACAAGAAGAGCTCATCTGGCAAGGCACGTGCGTTTGTTGGCAAGGAAATGGATTCAGAGGAGGAGTCCGCTTCTGAGGAGGCAGAGGTGGAGTCTGAGGAGGAGTCTGATTCTGGCATTGCAAGTCTGGCTACAACATACATCGCCAAGTCCATCTTCAACACTGAAGACAATGATTTCATCACTGACACCGATGCAAATGACAAGGACTACTCTACTCCTACCTACTGCTTCATGGCACGCGGTGCCAAGGTAAACAAACGCACTACTCACTATCAAACATCTAGTGACGATGACTCTGATTGTGATTCAAAACCCAGTTACAAAACACTTGCTAAAATTGCAACTGAACAACAGAAAACCATGGAACATATTCAAAAACTGTTAGACAGAGGCGATGATCTGTTGGGTGCTGAAATGACTTGATCTGAATCCTTAATTGAAGACATAAAAAATCTTCACGTTAAGTATCAGGAACTTGAAGATCGTCATGATACTCTCTCAACAACTCATGAAAAGCTTTCCTATGATTATCTTCAAAGGAAGCAAGAACTTGAGAAATTGAGAGCGGCTCATGAAGATCTTCAAAAGGAAAACGAGTCACTTCACGCCAAACAGATCAGTTCCGCTCAGGAAGGATTTGAACCACCATGTCTTAAATGCATTGAGCGTGATAATGCCACTTCTGTTGCTGAATGTTCCACTGCTACTCTGTTGCAATATCTTCAACTGTTGATGTGGTAACTAACCCCTCTGCTGAGGATACCACTGCTATTGCTGATGAGAATGCTAGGTTGAAGACATTGCTTGAAACAGGGATGTACAAAAGTCTTCAAGGGCATCAGACACTTTGTGATGTCCTCAAAAAGCAGATTCTGAACCGAAACCCTAGGAAAGAGGGTGTAGGGTTCGTAAGGAAAATGAATGCAGATGGCTCTTACTGGAGACCTGAGCAGTACCCCAAAACCACATGGGTTGCTGCAAAGGAACCTTCAGCAGATCCATCCAACTTATCTGGCTTTACCTGTGCTAACCCCATTATCATTGATGAATCCTTTGATGCAAACTATAAATTGTTTAAGAATCAGAATGGTGAAGTGTTTGCCAGGTACATTGGTACTAACTGCAGGAATGGACCGCCTATGAAGAAGATCTGGGTTCCGAAAACGTGTCTGGAAAATCTTCCTGTGAATGTCTTCATGACACCTCACATGAAGAAGACAAACCTCAGACCAAAGGCTTCATACGGTCTAAAGGCTTCATACAGACAGAGGACTCACCTGAGTCGCACTAACGCAAATGTTTTGCAGGGAAACCATACTCAGGCATATGAATATGAGAGCGGTTTATCAAACCGGCATGTTCATATGACCAAAAACTATTCTGCCTATTCTTATGAGTACTATTGTCCGCCTGCTAAACTGTTTGCTAGGGCTCCAAAACCAAAATTTTCAGATGCTGCACTTAGACTTATTGCTTCTAAGCCACCCTTGAAGATGTGGGTGGTTAAGAAAGCTTAACTCTCTTTTGCAGGGAAAGGTCTCCAGCAGAAAACCAAAATCTTCTGACGCTATTGCTGGGGACCTTAAAAATCTTGTAGGGCGCAAGATAAAATGCCCGAATGGCATCATTATGTACTTCGTTTCTGAATCGCATGCTACTCTCCCTATTAGTCCTAATCTGGATCTAAGTTTTCATAACCCACTGGTTCGTCAAATTTTTTTGCTTCACAATTCTCTTCGTGAAGCCTATCCCCCTAACTGCACTGTAGGGTACGACACCAGCGTCTTCAAAGTCTTCAGAATGGACTATTGACAGTGGGTGTACAAATCACATGACTGGCAAAAGAAGCCTTCTTATGGACTCAACCTTACGTCCATCCGACAAGAGCCACATCACATTTGCTGACACTGGTAAAAGTAAGGTATTGGGTCTAGGTAGAGTTGCAATCTCAAAGGATCAACAAAGTCATGCTTGTTGAATCCCTTGGTTTCAACTTAATGTCTGTTTCAATGCTTTGTGATTTGAACATGATCGTAATGTTTGGAAAATATCGTTGCCTGGTACTAATGGAATCTGACAAGTCTCTAGTGTTTGAAGGGTATCGAAAAGATGATTTGTATGTGGTAGATTTCTCAGCAGGGCCACAACTTGCAGTATGTCTTCTTGCAAAAGCTTCAGAATGATGGCTTTGGCATCGGAGGCTTGGGCATGCTGGCATGAGGAACCTCCACACCCTTGCGAAGAAGAAACATGTCATAGGCATCGAGGGCGTCAAGTTCAAGAAAGATCACTTATGCGGTGCCTGTGAAGCAGGGAAGATGACGAGGGCAAAACATCCCTCGAAGACAATCATGACCACTACTCGACCCTTCGAACTGCTTCACATGGATCTTTTTGGTCCCACTCACTACTCAACTTTTACTACTACTGCTTGCCTCTATGGCTTCGTTATTGTTGATGATTATTCTCGATATACTTGGGTGCACATAATCCTTTACAAGACTGAAGTGCAGGATGTCTTCAGACGCTTCGCCAATCGAGCTATGAACAATTACGGCGCCAAGATAAAGCACATCAGAAGTGACAATGGCACTAAATTCAAGAACACTGGCCTTGATACATATCTTGATACCTTGGGCATCACACATAAATTCTCAGCTCCGTACACGCCACAGCAGAATGGCGTCGTCGAATGCAAGAACAGAACACTCATTGAGATGGCCAGAATGATGCTAGATGAATACAAGACTCCAAGAAAATTCTGGACTGAAGCCATTGATACTGCATGTCATACAATCAATCGTGTTTATCTTCACAAGCTTCTGAACAAGACATCTTATGAACTCCTAACTGGCAAGAAGCCAAATGTCAGTTACTTCAGAGTATTTGGCTCAAGGTGCTGGATCAAGGACCCACCACACCTCAAAGTTTGCACCAAAAGCACATGGGGGTTTTATGCTTGGATATGGAAAGGATTCGCACTCCTACAGAGTCTTCAATCTCTTTCATTACAAAGTGGTTGAAACAGTGGATGTGCGGTTCGATGAGACAAGTGGTTCACAAAGAGAGCAACTGCCAAATGTGCTAGATCAAATTCCAGCTAGTGAATCAATCAAGCTAATGGGAACTGGAGAGATTATACCTTCTGAAGCTCATCCTGAAGAAGAACTTATCATCTCAGCACCTGATCAACATGAAGACAATGCTCAGCCTGAAGACATTCCTCCCAACAACAACACAGATCAGCAAGAGCAAAGTCTTCGCCCTGTACATCCTCGTGTTGCCAATGAAGTGCAGATTGACAGAATAATTGACAGCATCAATGCACCTGGTCCACTCACTCGTTCAAGGGCAACTCAGCTAGCAAATTTCTGTGGGCACTTCGCATTCGTCTCAATATCAGAACCCAAGAAAGTTGAAGAAGCCTTCATGGAACCTGAATGGATTCAAGCTATGCAAGAAGAGCTTCAACAGTTTGAGCTGAATAGTGTATGGGAACTAGTTAAGCGTCCTGATCCACGGAAGCACAACATAATAGGCACCAAATGGATATACCGCAACAAGCAAGATGAGCATGGTCAAGTTGTCAGAAACAAAGCTCGTCTCGTTGCTCAAGGATATACTCAAGTGGAAGGCATTGACTTCGATGAAACATTTGCTCCTGTGGCTAGGCTTGAAGCCATACGCATACTGCTGGCCTATGCAAATCATCATAACATACTTCTATATCAAATGGATGTGAAGAGTGCCTTTCTCAATGGCAAGATTGAAGAAGAAGTGTATGTTGCACAACCGCCAGGCTTTGAAAATCCAAAACATCCTGACATGGTATACAAGCTCAACAAGGCACTGTATGGCCTCAAACAAGCCCCTAGGGCCTGGTATGACACACTCAAATATTTCCTGAAGAGCAAAGGCTTCATACCTGGTTCCCTGGATCCCACTCTTTTCACGAAGACATATGATGGTGAACTGTTTGTGTGCCAAATATATGTGGATGACATTATCTTCGGCTGCACCAATCAGAAGTACAGTGAAGAGTTTGGATATATGATGCAAGAGCAATATCAGATGTCCATGATGGGGGATCTGAAGTTCTTCCTTGGTCTTCAAATACGACAACAACGCAATGGCATCTTCATATCTCAAGAGAAGTATCTCAAAGATTGCCTGAAGAAGTTCGGTATGCAAGACTGCAAAGGCTTCACAACACCAATGCCAGCCAAACATCATCTGGGTCCTGACGACAATGGTAAAGAGTTTGATCAAAAGGTATACCGCTCCATGATTGGTTCTTTACTTTATCTATGTGCATATAGGCCAGATATTATGCTTAGTGTTTGCATGTGTGCTCGATTTCAAGCGGCACCAAAGGAGTCGCATCACTTAGCTGTGAAGCGAATTCTTCGATATTTGGCTCACACCCCAACTCTAGGATTATGGTATCCAAAGGGCTCAGAGTTTGATTTGGTTGGATTCTCGGATGCTGATTATGCCGGTGACAAAGTTGATCGCAAGTCTATATCAGGCACATGTCACTTTCTGGGACGATCACTTGTATGTTGGTCTTCAAAGAAGCAGAACTGTGTATCTCTCTCCACTGCTGAATCTGAATACATTGCTGCTGGATCTTGCTGCGCTCAGCTTCTGTGGATGAAGCAAACACTCAAGGACTATGGCATTCATCTGAAGCAAGTGCCACTTTACTACGACAACGAAAGCGCCATCAAGATTGCCAACAACCCAGTTCAGCACTCGAAGACAAAGCACATTGAAATTCGTCATCACTTTCTCAGAGATCATGTTGTGAAGGAAGACATTGATATCATACACGTCAACACTGAAGAGCAATTGGCAGATATCTTCACCAAGCCCTTGGATGAGAAGAGATTTTGCAAGTTACGGTGTGAGCTAAATATCTTAGAATCCTCAAATGTCATGTGATCAGGCACACATCCTAACCCTTATGCATATTGATGACTTAGATGTGCACCACACGAAGTAACGTATATCTTCAATCAATGAAGACATACATTCTAAGTGTGAATACATTAATGTGGAAATTGACTTCAGAGCGCCACGATAATTGTGCGCCGTGTCTGGGTCTAATACTTCCTATACGGTGGGTAACGCCACCACCAAACGTTCTATTTTGAAGTGTTTCACTCTTGGCGTTACCTTGTAATGTCTTCATATTTGGTTTGGCTTCAATCTTAACATGTCTTCATGATTATCTTCACTACGTTGATTATATAGATATATATATATACTAGTGTTCTGTCCTCTACAGCATTCACTTATAGCTATGTCTTCTTGGTTGAATCTTTTGAACTAAGTGAATGTGATCGGACCCTAATCTCTCTATGCTTTCTATCTCAAATTCTATCTCTCCAAGTCATATGCATTCTATTGAAACTGTCGAATGTCTTCTCTGCGTCCTTGTCAGCAGAAGACACAGAGACAACCTTTAAAACCGTTTTCAATGCTCATTCATCCACAAGAAATCCGGAGAAGTAGGAACGACCGCCCAACAATCCAGGCGTGCGTGGGATGTGGAACTGCCCCCAAAATACCGCATGATGGCCACGTGCTACTCAGATGCGAATCGCTAGGGGCACCTGAGTAATAGCGCAGTGCCGCCCCTGCGCCTATAAATTCACAATTACCGCGGTCATTATCTCCTTCTTCCACCCTCGCACGAACCCTAGCGCCACCGCTAGCTCTCGACGACGCCGGCGACGAAGCACTTCGCTGCCACAACCTCTCCGACGCCGTCTTCACGCCGATTGCGGACATCGTCCTCTCCGCCGTCGCCGTAGGTGTCTTCCGTCGCCAAGTTAGGGCACGGAGGACTGAACTGCTCGGCATCATCTCCCACTCCGTCTAGTAGTTCCAAGTGTGGTAAATAAAACTTCTTTTTACAGCCCCTTTTGATCCCATGGTTCTGTCACTTTCTACCATAAGAAGTTCCTATTCACACAAGTTAGTTCTCTCTCAATCTGCATCTCATAACATGCCTAGTATATTCACTTGTGCTTCATGAAGTAGTTAGATTCCTCACTTGTACTGATCTGTTGGTTCGTACAAATCTGGAACCAACTTCTTTTCTATGAGTGAATGTCTTCGCACGATGAGGTCAATGTCTTATAAACTGATTTATCTTCAAAATCTTCTGAGAATGCATATGACCTCTTCCCCTTCCCTCGCACCTTAATGCTGTCACAGGTACATGTCCGTGGAAGAATCCTTTGGTTCTCATAGTCTGCATTCATTTGCAGAATTCTTACAGCAACACATAAATTCTCCTGAAGCCAGTTCCTGTTGGTCCAACAAGAAAAAGCCTTTGAAGCCTTTGAACGTCTTGAAGCCTTCCAAGTTAAGGTTTATGGCTTCAGAAACAGCAGCAAGGAAGGGGGGCAGACAGAGACGTGGAGGAACATCCAAAGATCTGCCTGATGAACTGGCAGAAATGTACAAAACAGATCCTGAAGAGAATTATGGTCAGCGCAAGACCCGAATCCAATGGATTCGACGCTATTGGGCAGAACAATGGTTCCATTACCGCTTCGTCACCCAGGAGTATGCTGAGAAAAGTGCCATCAAGAGACCATGGGGGGACATCCTTTACAAGAACCTTATACCCAGGACCAGAGATGAAGCCATTGCTCAAGGATTCTACCCATGCATGGTCCGAGGACCACAGCCTGCTGAAGCACATCCTTCGTCACTACTCTGGTGTCGTGACGACAATCTGTTCAAGCGCAACTTCCAGTTTGCCCAGAACTCCGCGAAGTAGAACAAGAAGAAGCTGGGGTTAGACTTCAACCCTGGTCCCTCCATACCAAGGGCAGATGGCACACGCGACGCAGAACCCAATATCATCGGTCCGTATGCCAACCTTGAGGGCCTCATCACCCGCATTTTAGTCCAAGGGACTGCCGTGAATGACCCTCCAGCTGACTCTGAGTCTGATGAAGCTCCTGCTGTACCGAAGCCAAAGCAGTCGAAGAAGCCAAAAGCTTCAAAGCCGGCCCCTTCACCAAAAATCTCAAGGGCGAAACCATTGGCAACTGCACCTCCTGAAGACAGTGTGCAGTCTGAAGACGTATCCCGCGTCTCCAAGCCCCAGAAGGCCAAGATGCCTCAGCCACACACCGGCAAAGAGCTCACAGCTGCTGCAATTCTGCGCAGCGAAGTCATTGATCTGTCAAGTGATGAAGATCTTGGAGATGACGCTCTCGAGCAGCTCATCAAGAGCAAAGAAGAAGCTAAAATCTTCAACAATTTGCCTCTCTTTGATGTCGCCATCATCCACAACTTCATCGACGAATGGTTTGCCACACCAGACATCAGCTTCGAAGATCTGCAGCTGCTCGTTGGCCTCAGCGTCGCCTTCCAAGGCGCTATTGCTTCAGAACTTGCAATTGCCCAGCGCATTGTTGAACTGAAGCAGAAAATTGATCATGAAAAGGCTCAGTTCAAGAAGAATATGGCCAAGCTCAGCGTGCAAGAAGTGAAGAGCTTCAAGATCATGCTGCATGAGCTAAAGGAAAACTTTCTGAAGAAGCATGCAGAAGCTCAAGGTTCACGTGAGCGGATGAAGTCTCTGGCAGACAGATGTGTGGAGGCCTACAATGAGGCCGAGAAGTGCAAGGCGCTTGGGCGTCCTGGCATCGACCCCAAGATGGCCGCAAAGAAAAAGAAGAAGACTGTTCCAGCTGAACCAGAGGCACCAAGGCAGGAAGCAGTTCCGCTTGTCTTCCCAACTGCAACGACTGGCTCGAAGCCAAAGAGCCGGTCAACAGCTTCAGAGCTCAAGAAGACAAGAACTGCTGAGGCTGAAGCCAGGAAAAGGAAGATCTCTGAAGCCTCTCCTACTGCCCCCAGCAAGAAAAGGAGGAAGACCAAGAAATCTCGGGCTGCTCCCACAGAGCCCTTGATAGTTGAACCTATCTCTATGGTTCACCCGAATGCAGAACGTCAACTGACGGTTCATGAGCCTACTTCCACAGAGGCTCCTGAAGCTGAAGACATTCCAGCAGCCGACCCCATCGCTGCTGAAGACATTGGTCATCAGGACAATGTACAAGATGATGCAGCCCTTCCTCAGTATGAAAACAGCAAACTCATCAGCATTGGTCGTCCTCTGACGCCAATTGCACAAGATGCGTCATGGGCGGATCGCCCTCAAGAGGAAGAAGACTTTGAGGCCCAGCCCACTCCAACCCCACAGGCATCGTCTGTGTTCCACAGGCTTCGCAAAGGTCCAAGGCCTCAAGTCTATGTTGAAGACATCCCTGCTGCATCAGCCGAAGAAGAAGCACCACAAGAGCCCACTCCTCTGCTCCACCAAGAAGCAGTTCTCCAGGAGAACGTGCTTGTGACCGACCCTCCAGCTAGTCAAGCGGAGGCTGAAAATATTGAGGCTGCCACAACCAACACTGAAGCCAATGTGGAGCCCTCCCCACCAAAAGCTTCAGAAGACAGTGAAGCTACTGATCCAAACACTTCTGTTCCTGAGTCTGCTGCAGGTCCTCAATTTGATTACCATGTTGAGCACAGGCCTCAGGTCCAGAAGCCAACTCCCAGACTGCCAAGGTTTCCAGGTCCTGCATCAGCACCTGGCTCCTTTGACATCAATAGCTTCAAGGCAGATAATACATTTTTCAACAGATCCAAGAACCCTTATTCAAGGGAAAGGATTTCATCAGATAGGTTCTGGAGCTATCCTCAACGCAGCTACTATTCATGCATCCTATACAACCAAGGTCGCATCTTCCCGCACAAGCGCCTTGATGTTAAAGCCATTGCTGGTCTGCCCTGTTTAGAGGAAGCGTTGGATTGCTTCAAGCAAGTGGGTCTGCTGCAGTTTGTAACTGATGAAGAGCACTGGAATGAAGAGCTTCTTCTGCAATTCTATGCCACCCTCCACATCAAAGGATACAACAGAGATCCGAAGACTTGGACCCTGGAGTGGATGACCGGCAATGTCCATCACGAAGCCAGTGCATTTGATATCATTGAGCTCACCGGCCTGCCCACTCCTGGCGAATTCTTCGAGGAAGGATGTCCACTACACACTGAAGCTCTTGAGAGCATATTCCAGAGGCCTGAACCGAATATGAGTCAGATGCTCTCCATGATGAAGCCGTTGCCCCTCGATGCTCCTTATCCAACAGAGTTCTTCGTTGAAGACTTTGAGTACCTGCCCAGAACCATCTATCACATTATCCGGCGGACTCTCTGGCCTATCAAAGGGCACTCTCCAAATGCCAAGATCGAGGGTGCAATGAAGACTCTGATATTCTGTATCCTTCATGGCAAATGCTTCAACGCACAGGATTTCTTCATACGCCAACTTGCTGCATCTGGCTCAGATTTACTTGGTTTGAAATTCTATGCTCCTTGGGTAATGAGACTGATCAAGCTTCACTCTGCGATCTCATATCAGCCCTCAGCATGCAACCATCGGATCTTCTTGCCAGATGTGGATACCTCTGCTGAAGCCAACTATGCTGAACCTTCCAAGCAACCTTTGAGTCTTCAGAATGCAGAACACCAGAGCTTCACTCAAAATGTTGAAGGTGTTGAAGCCATCTCCAGGGTGTATCCTTTGGCTGGCACTACACGTGCACCACACCCTGCTTCAACTGAAGCCACTGACAGTGCCACTGCTTCAAGACCCAAGAAGCGCACTCGTGTTCTCAACGACCGAGAGCTTCTTGTGGCCCTTCATCAAAAGCAGGATAGGCATCATGACTGGTTGAAGAGACAGATGAAGAGCCTCTTGGTGGATGTAAATCGCATCCGAAATCTTGCCACCAAGAACGCTTTCGTTGCCCATGAAACCTGTCGCCGCACATGGAAAGGGCTCACGATGATGCTTTCTGAAGCTGATCTTCAAGAGGATGGCTTCACTGAGAGATTCAAGTTTGACTCTACACCACCTCGAAGAGCTGTGCTGCTGGGGACTCCATCTCTTGAAGATTCTGAGTTCTCTTCCTCTGCTGCCACAGTCACTGCCAGAATCATTGATGAAGAAGACGATGCTACCTCACCGCCACCTGCTTCAGCACCTCCAAGCTCTTCTGCACCGCCAAACAACGCCAACAACCCTACTACTTCATCTACTCCTCACGGGAACGAGTAGAGTCTCTATGTCTTCAAACCTTTTTGGTCATTACTGACAAAAGGGGGAGAAGCATATGAGATTGATAGTCTTCAAGCGGGTTCATATGGGCGGGTGCCTTATATTTTGCTTCGTGCTTACAACTCTCGTTTTTTTGCTACATTTGGTTCTTATGAGTTGTAACACTTAAACCAGATGGTCGTCTGCTACTTGTTTGCCACCCTGTTATGCGAAGATAAATTCCGCACGTGCGACGATAAATTCCGCCCTTATCTCATTCTGCAGACGTCCATTTTCCATTATGCATGTCATTATCTTCATATACTTTCACATGCATAGTGGATTGTCATCATAAGCTGAAGTGGATCTCCACAAATGCAACCTGCCATGTGCATTTGCATTCCAAAAGCAAATTAACTTATATGCACATCTTCAGGGGGAGCCCGTGCAACTTATGAAGACAATTCCTTATCCTTTACAATTTCACAGACTATATTCCCCGTTGAAAACTTCAACTAGTTTGTCATCAATCACCAAAAAGAGGGAGATTGTAAGTGCATCTAGTGCCACCCCTAGTTGGTTTTGGAGTATTGACGACAAACCTAGTTGAGGGACTAATGTGTTTGTGAGAATTGCAGGATAACACAGGTAGAAGTCCCTCATTGATTCGGTTTTACTACCAGAGATGACCCCTAAAAATGTATGAAGACATTGAAGCCAAAGGTGGTATATGAAGATATTCACATTGAAGACTATGAAAAAAGAAGACACGTTATGAAGCCTATGGAGCTCGAAGACTTAGATCTTTCATAGTTCTTTTTCTTTTGTGTTGAGTCATAGGAACCACCGTACTGTTAAGTGGGGTCCAAGAGAAACGGTCAGAATGACTGAAGTGATGCCTAATTCAAAACCTATGTCTTCGAGCGAAGACTATGAGAGCAAATCTTGTCCAGAGTCAGACAAGTCAGCTTTACTTGTAGCCCAAGTAAAGTTGCCGTGTGAGTTCGAAATCTGACCGTTGGAACACGTGTCAGTTCCTTAGTGACCCATGGTCATTTCGGACAAATCAGGTCGGGTTGCCAAGTGGCTATAAATAGCCCACCCCCTACAACCATAAACGGTTGGCTGCTCAGATTTCAGTGCACGGCTTTTGTCGTTTGAGAGAACCCACCTCGAAGCCTTTGAGAGAAAATTCCTAGCAAGGAGAAAAGCCCTAACCACCCAAAGCCAGAGAGAATTGGGCATCACTTAGGTCTTCTTGTCTGTGTGATCTGAAGACTTATTACACTTGAGGACTGTGCATCCTCCAGACGGTTAGGCGTCGCGTTCAGAGCATCCAAGAGACATTGTGGATTGCCAGTGAACGAAGTCTGTGAAGGTTTGGGAGTCTACCTTGAAGACTTACCAGAGTGATTGGGCGAGGACTATGTGACCTTAGCTCAAGGAGAATACGGTGAGGACTTGGTGTCCTGAGCTGCGTGTTCAGGACTGGGTGTCCGGGACTGTGTGTCCTAAGGTTTAAATACCTAGCCGCTCCAACCAGACGTACAGTTGTCACAGCAACTGGAACTGGTCCAACAAATCATTGTCTTCAACGAGTCACTGGTTTCATCTTCACTTCCTTTAACTTACTGCACTCATTGTGAAGCCATTGCATGCCTGCTATATCTTTTGTCTTCACAACGTAACTGTATGATTTGTTTGGCTTCATAACTTCTTCCTACCTGATCCTTATTACACTGCAGCTACTTGTCATTGTGCCTTCACTCTATTGAATACTTGACCATGGCTTGCCTAGTGTAATCTAACTTCCGCTGCATAGTAATAGGCATATCTCTACTGTTTGTCTTCATAACTTCCACGTTTTGAAGACTTTCATAAAAATCGCCTATTCACCCCCCTCTAGTCGATATAACGCACTTTCAATTGTTATCAGAGCAAGGTGCTCCCTTGTTCTATGTGATTCGGTTTAACCACCTGGAGTTTTAGCTATGTCGACTGCAGGGATAATTAAAGTCTCCGCTGCGTGCCCCCTCCAATCCTAGTCCAACTAGGATTCCTCGGAGGGGAAAAGAGGAGGAGGGGGCCGGCCACCTCTCCTAGTCCTAATAGGACTAGGGGAAGGGGGGGCGCGCAGCCCATCTAGGGCAGCCCCTTCTCTTTTCCACTAAGGCCCACTATGGCCCATATAGCTCCCGGGGGGTTCCGGTAACCCTCCTGGTAACCCGGTAAAATCCCGATTTCACCCGGAACACTTCCGATATCCAAATATAGGCTTCCAATATATCAATCTTTACGTCTCGACCATTTCGAGACTCCTCATCATGTCCGTGATCACATCCGGGACTCCGAACAACCTTCGGTACATCAAAATGCATAAACTCATAATATAACTGTCACCGTAACCTTAAGCGTGCGGACCCTACGGGTTCGAGAACAATGTAGACATGACCGAGACACGTCTCCGGTCAATAACCAATAGCGGGACCTGGATGCCCATATTGGCTCCTACATATTCTACGAAGATCTTTATCGGTCAGACCGCATAACAACATACGTTGTTCCCTTTGTCATCGGTATGTTACTTGCCCGAGATTCGATCGTCGGTATCCAATACCTAGTTCAATCTCGTTACCGGCAAGTCTTTTTACTCATTCCGTAATACATCATCTCACAACTAACATATTAGTTGTAATGCTTGCAAGGCTTATGTGATGTGTATTACCGAGAGGGCCCAGAGATACCTCTCCGACAATCGGAGTGACAAATCCTAATCTCGAAATATGCCAACCCAACATCTACTTTTGGAGACACCTGTAATGCTCCTTTATAATCACCCAGTTACGTTGTGACGTTTGGTAGCACCCAAAGTGTTCCTCTGGCAAACGGGAGTTGCATAATCTCATAGTCATAGGAACATGTATAAGTCATGAAGAAAGCAATAGCAACATACTAAACAATCGGGTGCTAAGCTAATGGAATGGGTCATGTCAATCAGATCATTCAACTAATGATGTGACCTCGTTAATCAAATAACAACTCATTGTTCATGGTTAGGAAACATAACCATCTTTGATTAACGAGCTAGTCAAGTAGAGGCATACTAGTGACACTTTGTTTGTCTATGTATTCACACATGTATTATGTTTCCGGTTAATACAATTCTAGCATGAATAATAAACATTTATCATGATTATAAGGAAATAAATAATAACTTTATTATTGCCTCTAGGGCATATTTCCTTCAGCTAGCGGGTGTCTGTCTCTCCCACTTTAGCCGGATCGGATTCGATGAAAAGGGTCCTTATGAAGGGTAAATAGAAATTGGCATATCATGTTTTGGTTTTGGCGTAGGTAAGAAACGTTCTTGCTAAGAAACCTATAGCAGCCACGTAAAATTTGCAACAACAATTAGAGGACGTTTAACTTGTTTTTGCAGCATATGCCGTGTGATGTGATATGGCCAAAAAGGATGTGATGAATGATATATGTGATGTATGAGATTGATCATGTTCTTGTAATAGGAATCACGACTTGCATGTCGATGAGTATGACAACCGGCAGCAGCCATAGGAGTTGTCTTAATTTATTTATGACCTGCGTGTCAACATAAACGTCATTTAATTACTTTACTTTATTGCTAAACCGTTAGCCATAGTAGTAGAAGTAATAGATGACGAGACAACTTCATGAAGACACGATGATGGAGATCATGGTGTCATGCCGGTGACGATGATGATCATGGCGCCCCGAAGATGGAGATCAAAAGGAGCAAAATGATATTGGCCATATCATGTCACTATTTGATTGCATGTGATGTTTATCATGTTTTACATCTTATTTGCTTAGAACGACGGTAGCTTAAATAAGATGATCCCTCGCAATAATTTCAAGAAAGTGTTCCCCCTAACTGTGCACCGTTGTGAAGGTTCGTTGTTTCGAAGCACCACGTGATGATCGGGTGTGATAGATCCTAACGTTCGAATACAACGGGTGTAAGCTAGATTTACACATGCAATACACTTAGGTTGACTTGACGAGCCTAGCATGTACAGACATGGCCTCGGAACACGGAAGACCGAAAGGTCGAACATGAGTCGTATAGAAGATACGATCAACATGAAGATGTTCACCGATGATGACTAGTCCGTCTCACGTGATGATCGGACACGGCCTAGTTGACTCGGATCATGTATCACTTAGATGACTAGAAGGATGTCTATCTGAGTGGGAGTTCATTAAATAATCAGATGAACTTAATTATCATGAACATAGTCAAAAGGACTTTGCAAATTATGTTGTAGCTTACGCTTTAGTTCTACTGTTTTAGATATGTTCCTAGAGAAAATTTAATTGAAAGTTGATAGTAGCAATTATGCGGACTGGGTCCGTAAACTGAGGATTGTCCTCATTGCTGCATAGAAGGATTATGTCCTTAATGCACCGCTCAGTGAGCTAAACCTCGAGCGTCGGTTGTGGATGTTGCGAACATATGACGTACACGTTTTGATGACTACATGATAGTTCAGTGTGTAATGCTAAATGGTTTAGAATTGAGGCACCAAAGATGTTTTTGAAACATCACAGAACATATGAGATGTTCCAAGGACTGAAATTGGGATTTCAGGCTAGTGCCCACGTCAAGAGGTATAGACCTCTAACAAGTTTCTTAAGCCTGCAAACTAAGGAGAAAAGCTCAATCGTTTAGCATGTGCTCAGATTGTACGAGTACTACAATCGCTTGAATTGAGTGGGAGTTAATCTTCCAAATGAGATAGTGATGGTTCTCCAAAGTCACTGCCACCAAGCTACTAGAGCTTCGTGATGAACTATAACATATCAGGGATAGATATGATCCTTGAGCTAATCGCGACACCGCGAAAGTAGAAATCAAATAGGAGCATCAATTGTTGATGGTTAGTAAAACCACTAGTTTCAAGAAGGGCAAGGGCAAGAAAGGGATACTTCATGAAACGGCAAATCAGTTGCTCTAGTGAAGAAACCCAAAGTTGAACCCAAGCCCGAGACTAAGTGCTTCTGTAATAAGGGGAACGGTCACTGAAGCAGAACCACCCTAGATACTTGGTAGATGAGAAGGCTGGCAAGGTTGACAGAAGTATGTATTGGACATACATTATATGTGTACTTTACTGGTACTCCTAGTAGCACCAGGGTATTAGATACCGGTTCAGTTGCTAAGTGTTAGTAACTCGAAATAAAAGGCTACAGAATAAACGGAGACTAGCTGAAGGCGAGATGACGATATGTGTTGGAAGTGTTTCCATGGTTGATGCGATCAAGCATCGCATGCTCCCTCTACCATCAATATTGGTGTTAAACCTAAATAATTGGTATTTGGTGTTTGCATAGACATGATTGGATTATATTTATCGCAATACGGTTATTCATTTAAGGAGAATAATTGTTACTCTATTTATTTGAATAATACCATCAATGGTATTGCACCTAAAATGAATGGTTTATTGAATCTCGATCGTAGTGATACACATGTTCATGCCAAAAGATATAAGATAGTAATGATAGTACCACATACTTGTGGCACTGCCATTTGAGTCATGTTGGTATAAAACACGTGAAGAAGCTCCATGTTGATGGATCTTTGGACTCGCTCATTTTTGAAAAGATTGAGACATGCGAACCATGTCTATTGGTAGATATGCATGAAGAAACTCCATGCAGATGGACCATTTGGACTCACTTGATTTGAATCACTTGAGACATGCGAATCATACCACATGGGCAGGATGACTGAAAGGCCTCGTTTTCAGTAAGATGGAACAAGAAATCAACTTGTTGGAAGTAATACATTTTGATGTGTACAGTCCAATGAGTGCTGAGGCACGCAGTGGATATCGTTATGTTCTTACTTCACAGATGATTTGAGTAGATGCTGAGTATAATTTACTTGATGAAACACAAGTCTGAATTACTGAAAGGTTCAAGTAATTTCAGAGTGAAGTTGAAGATCGTCGTGACAAGATGATAAAATGTCTGTGATATGATCATAGAGATGAATATCTGAGTTACGAGTTTGGCACACAATTAAGACATTGTGGAAATTGTTTCACAAATAATACCGCCTGGAACACCATAGTGTGATGGTGTGTCCAAACATCATAACTGCACCCTATTGGATATGGTGCATACCATGATGTCTCTTATCGAATTACCACTATAGTTTATGGGTTAGGCATTAGAGACAACCACATTCACTTTAAATAGGGCACCACACAATTCTGTTTGAGTCGACACCGTATGAACTATGGTTCAGAGAAACCTAAGCTGTCATTTCTTAAAAGGTTTGGGGCTGCGACGCTTATGTGAAAAAGTTTCAGGCTGATAAGCTCGAACCCAAAGCGGATAAATGCATCTTCATAGGACACCCAAAACAGTTGGGTATACCTCCTGTCTCAGATCCAAAAGCAATACAGATTGTTTCTAGAATCGGGTCCTTTCTCGAGGAAGAGTTTCTCTCGAAAGAATTGAGTGGGAGGATGGTGGAGACTTGATGAGGTTATTGAACCGTCACTTCAACTAGTGTGTAGTAGGGCACAGGGAGTTGTTCCTGTGGCATCTACACCAATTTAAGTGGAAGCTTATGATAGTGATCATGAAACTTCGGATCAAGTCACTACCAAACCTCGTAGGACGACAAGGATACGTACTACTTCAGAGTGGTACGTAATCCTGTCTTGGAAGTCATGTTGCTAGACAACAATGAACCTACGAGCTATGGAGAAGCGATGGTGGGCCCGGATTCCGAAAATTGGCTCAAGGCCATAAAATCCGAGAGAGGATCCATGTATGAAAACAAAGTGTAGACTTTGGAAGAACTACTTGATGGTCGTAAGCCTGTTGGGTACATATGGTTTTAAAAGGAAGACGGACAATGATGGTAAGTATCGCCATTAAGAAAGCTCGACTTGTCGTTAAGATGTTTTCCGACGAGTTCAAGGAGTTGACTACGATGAGACTTTCTCACTCGTAGCGATGCTGAGAGTCTATTGGAATTATATTAGCAATTATTGCATTATTTATGAAATATTGCTGATAGGATGTCAAAACATTGTTTCCTCGATGATTTTCTTGAGGAAAGGTTGTATGTGATAAAACCAGAGGTTTTTTGACAATCCTGAAAGATGCTAACAAGTATGCAAAGCTCCAGCAACCCATCTAAGGACTGGAGTAAGCGTCTCGGAGTTGGAATGTACGCTTTGATGAGATGATCAAAGATTTTGGGTTTATACAGAGTTTATGAGAAACTTGTATTTCCAAAGAAGTGAGTGGGAGCACTATAGAATTTCTGATGAGTATATGTTGTTGATCAGAAATGATGTAGAGTTTCTAGAAAGCATATAGGGTTATTTGAAAACTGTTTTTCAATGGAAAACCTGGATTAAGCTACTTGAACATTGAGCATCAAGATCTATAAGGATAGATCAAAATCGCTTAATAGTACTTTTAAATGAACACATACCATGACAAGATTTTGAAGGAGTTCAAAAATAGATCGGCGAAGAAGGAGTTCTTGGCTGTGTTATAAGCTATGAGTATTGAGTGAGACTCAAGACCTGACCACGGCAGAATAGAGAGAAAGGACGAAGGTCGTCCCCTATGCTTTAGACGTAGGCTCTACAGTATGCTATGTTGTGTACCGCACCTGAAGTGTGCAAAGCCATGAGTCAGTCAAGGGGTACAAGTGTGATCCAGGAATGGATCACAGGACAACGGTCAAGGTTATCCTTAGTAACTAGTGGACTAAGGAATTTTCTCGATTATGGAGGTGGTAAAAGAGTTGGTCGTAAAGGGTTACGTCGATGCAATCTTTGACACTAATCTGGATGATTCTGAGTAGTAAACCGGATTCGTATAGTAGAACAGTTATTTGGAATAGCTCCAGATATAGCATGGTAGCTGCATCTACAAGATGACATAGAGATTTGTAAAGCACACACGGATCTGAAAGGTTCAGACCCGCTGACTATAACATCTCTCACAAGCATAACATGATCAAACCCAGAACTCATTGAGTGTTAATCACATGGTAATGTGAACTAGATTATTGACTCTAGTAAACTCTTTGGGTGTTAGTCACATGGGGATGTGACCTTGAGTGTTTATCACATATCGATGTGAACTGGATTATTGACTCTAGTGCAAGTGGGAGACTGTTGGAAATATGCCCTAGAGGAAATAATTAATTAGTTATTATTATATTTCCGTGTTCACGATAATCGTTTATTATCCATGCTAGAATTGTATTGATAGGAAACTCAGATACATGTGTGGATACATAGACAACACCATGTCCCTAGTAAGCATCTAGTTGACTAGCTCGTTGATCAATAGATGGTTACGGTTTCCTGACCATGGACATTGGATGTCGTTGATAACGGGATCACATCATTAGGAGAATGATGTGATGGACAAGACCCAATCCTAAGCCTAGCACAAGATCGTGTAGTTCGTATGCTAAAGCTTTTCTAATGTCAAGTATCATTTCCTTAGACCATGAGATTGTGCAACTCCTGGATACCGTAGGAATGCTTTGGGTGTACCAAACATCACAACGTAACTGGGTGGCTATAAAGGTGCACTGCAGGTATCTCCGAAAGTGTCTATTGGGTTGGCACGAATCGAGACTGGGATTTGTCACTCCGTGTGACGGAGAGGTATTTTTGGGCCCACTCGGTAGGACATCATCATAATGTGCACAATGTGATCGAGGAGTTGATCACGGGATGATGTGTTACGGAACGAGTAAAGAGACTTGCCGGTGACGAGATTGAACAAGGTATCGGGATACCGACGATCGAATCTCGGGCAAGTACTATACTGGTAGACAAAGGGAATTGTATACGGGATTGATTGAATCCTTGACATTGTGGTTCATCCGATGAGATCATCGTGGAGCATGTGGGAGCCAACATGGGTATCCAAATCCCACTGTTGGTTATTGACCGGAGAGTTGTCTCGGCCATGTCTGCATGACTCCCGAGCCCGTAGGGTCTACACACTTAAGGTTCGATGACGCTAGGGTTATAGGGAAGGTATGTACGCGGTTACCGAATGTTGTTCGGAGTCCCGGATGAGATCCCGGACGTCACGAGGAGTTTCGGAATGGTCCGGAGGTAAATATTGATATATAGGAAGTGAGGATTTAGCCACCGGAAGTGTTCCAGGCATCACCGGTAATGTACCGGGACCACCGAAAGGGTCCGGGGGTCCACCGGGAGGGGCCACCAGCCCCAGAGGCTTGCGTGGGCCAATAGTGGGAAGGGACCAGCCCCTAGGTGGGCTGGGGCGCCCCCCACCAAGGCCCAAGGCGCCTCAAGAGAAGAGGGGCAAACCCTAGGGCAGATGGGCCCTAAGGCCCACCCCAGGTGCGCCTCCCCCTCTTCCCCCCTTTGGCCGCCACCCTAGATGGGATCTGGGGCTGCCGCACCCCTTGGGGTGGGAACCCAAGAGGAGGCGCAGCCCCCTCCCCCCCCCTATATATAGTTGAGGTCTAGGGGCTGCCCAACAGATGAGTTATTCTCTCCTAGGCGCAGCCCTACCTCTCTCTCTCCTCGTCTCTCGTAGTGCTTGGCGAAGCCCTGCTGGAGTACCGCGCTCCTCCACCACCACCACGCCGTCATGCTGCTGCTGGACGGAGTCTTCCCCAACCTCTCCTTCTCCCCTTGCTGGATCAAGGCGTGGGAGGCGTCACTGGGCTGCACGTGTGTTGAACGCGGAGGCGCCGTTGTTCGGCGCTTAGATCGGAATCAACCGCGATCTGAATCGCTACGAGTACGACTCCTTCATCCGCGTTCTTGCAACGCTTCCGCATAGCGATCTACAAGGGTATGTAGATGCACTCCCCTTCCCCTCATTGCTAGATTACTCCATAGATTGATCTTGGTGATGCGTAGAAAATTTTAAATTTCTGCAACGATCCCCAACAGACCAAGCACGGACATAAGAGAGGACACTTCTCTCTATTAATTAGCTAGCTAACACAATATATGAAACACCTAAATTAACCCCCCAATACCCCCCACCCCCCCCCCCCTTTAAAAAAACCAAAACCCCAGCCCCTGAAATGCTGACGCGTGGATGCCTATTGGTCCCGGTTGGTGCCACCAACCGGGACCAAAGGCCCTCCTGCCTGGGCTCGGCGCACCGGCACGTGGAGGCCCATCTGTCCCGGTTCGTGTAAGAACTGGGACTAAAGGGCTAGGGCATTAGTAACGACCCTTTAGTCCCGGTTCAAAAACCGGGACAAAAGGCCCTTACCAACCGGGACAGATGACCCTTTTTCTACTAGTGCAAATTTATTTCAAGCAAAATATTGTAACCAATATTATTGAAGTTTCACAACTTGACTCATCCGCAATGGACTAAGAACACGGCTAGGAAACCTTCTTCGGGACTAAAACCCAACCACACCCTACTCTATCCCTTTATGGCCAAGTGTACACTCCACATGTAAGAATGAACCACAATGCTGGACTAACTACTTGCATCCTCGTCGTCTTCAACCGCAGCTGCATCCGATAGCCTAGTATGGTACTGCTTGAACCTATTCCTGTATTTCATTTTGTTGTAGGGTGAATCGACAAGCACAATAGGCAGCTCTCTTCTGAATTTGTCGATGTAGGCCTGCATGTGAGGATATGTTAGTATCGTTCCATACGTTTCAGAAAATGATAGAATTTTAGGTGTTACTCTATGTACTTCGTCATATTGCAACCTCAGTTTTACTCCTGTAAATAATTCAATGTTCTTCAGCATGCACAGTGCACAACAAGAACTGCAACATTTTATGTTGTTAGATCAGCATTTCAGATATTAACAATCTAAAACAAAAACAAAAGTTAATATTGTTGACTGACGTCTCATCGGATTTTGGCACATTAATATTTCGTACTGGCTATTGCGTCACGTTAATGTCTTCCCACGCATTGCTTTCAATCCCATAGACTCGCATCGCTGCTTTCAGATGTGCTTCCATCCCACGTACCTGCAAGCCCAATGGGATTAGAAGTTGCCTACGACTAATACTTACATACGATGTTAAATCATTTCTTATAATTAAATATGTTGAAATTCTCACCACGTTATTTACTTCTCTGGGTACCATACACTGGAAAAGTGAATCAAGAACCTGAATCTCCTTCCTTCTGGGGTTTACGACCACAAGGAACCAGTGGACGTTTAAACTGTTCGTAGGTAGGAAAACCTGGAGTGCACAGATAATTAGATCAACGTGTATAGTAATAAAAAAATCTGTTCTACATCAGGTTAAAATACCATATCATGTTTCAGGTAGGTGGTGCCTTGTGTTGTTCCAGGAATGCCTGGCAAAGCGTCCTCGTAGCACTCCTCTATCCTACCATCTCTTTCGAGCTTAGCGACGCCGGCCACCCTCTCAATGTAAACCAGTTGGCCGTCCCTTGTGTCAATTGGTTCATCATGACGCATGAGCTGAATCGCAGCATCAACCACCTACAACAATAATCAAGTTAATTGTATTGTACAAAAATGAAACTTCATAAACTAATTTGTGAAATACTATCTTACTTCGTCACCCAACCATACGCCATCTTCAGATTCATCTTTATGGGCGAGGCATTGCAAATGCTTTGATAGCACGACAATGTCATCAACTAAGACCATTTGTTTTTCACGATTTGTAGTGTTGATCAGTGACGCCACGAAATCCTGTCGAACCACATCTAGCTGGTCCCTCTGGGTTTTAGGAACTTCTGACCTCTTTTTTAAGTTGCTAGAGCCGATTTTCCTCTTTTTATTGTTCGTGTCCTCGGAATCATTTGTACACTCTGATGGAGTCTTGTTTTTCCTTTTTTTCATCTCAGTATCGTACGAAGCATACTCGTCATTCTTAAATAATTGCAATACCACCCTTTTCTTTTCGCCCCATGATTTGTGGCACTACTAGGAAAATGCTTATAGGTAGACATTTAGCACTAGCGTTGGCTAAAGACCACACGCTACTGCTATTTAGCAGTAGCGCCGGACAACACCAGCGCTGCAAGCGCACGTTTGCAGTAGCGCGGGATTTCCGGCCAGCGCTGCTGTTGATGGGCCACGCTCTCGGCCCCCTGTCGCAGCTTTAGCTATAGCGCTGGGCCTCCTTCCCCACGTTGCCGCTAAGCCCACCTCTGCTTCCTCCCGCGCCGGCCCGCACACCCCTCCCCTCTCACTCACTCACACTCACACGCTCACACACAGAATCCCTCAATCCCCCGATACGGCCGCCGCCCCTCCTCCTACTCTGGCCGCCCTCCCCCGTGCGGGCCCTCTTTCCCCGTCGGCCGCCCTTCCCCGCGCCGGCCCTCCTCCCCTGCTGCCCCCCGCACCGGCCATCCTCCCCCGCCGGTCCCCCCCCCCTGCGCCGGCCCTCCTCCACCGAGAGGTACTCCTCCCTCCTTCCTCCTCCTCCCTCCCTCCCTAGTTATTGTTATTATAGAGTAGTTATTTTGAATCCTATATAGTTGAAAAAATGTAGGTTCTTAGAATAATGTAGGTTATGATCGAACCCTAGCTAGGAAAGATTAGGTAGTATGAACCCTAGTTAACTCGTATGAACCCTAGGTTTTTAAATTTAGCTAGGTTTTAAAGTTAGGACAGAAATTTAGCTAGGTTTTTAATTAGGTGTAGTTAATAGAATTTAGGTGTTTTAGGTGTATTTAACAGAATTTTAGGTGTTTTAGTTGTTTTAGGTGTAGTTAACTGAATTTTAGGTGTTTTAGTTGTTTTAGGTGTAGTTAACAGAATTTTAGGTATTTTTTTAGTTAAAGCAATTGTTGTTATTTTTTTAGTTAAAGTAATTTTTCCTGTTATATGCAAATTTGAAGTGGACATGTCATATTTTGAACATGTCACATTTTGGACATGTCATATTTTTCCGAGTGGCCTATGTTTTGCCAGAAATGTCGATTCGTTTACGTTCTGGCAAATTTCAGGCACTCGATATGTCCTGCTTTTTGCAAAGGCCATGCCGAATTTTGCTAAGTGTTTACTAGCACACATGCCCGTGCTTTGTAATGGGATAATAAAATTACATGCCTCTAGCTCAATATAAGAATAGATCAATACCTCCACATGTCCGTATTCTCTAGTTCAACATGACGCCCTTTAATTAGAGTCAAACCAGTATATTCTTTTTTATTGGCACGTGCCCGCAATTTATTTCAATTATAATTAACCAGCATATTCTCTTTTATTGGCACATGCAAGCTACCACCGTCAATAATTTATGGCGTCTATTATTCTGAACAAGCCGACCTAGCTCGATATGCCGGATGCGGAGCAGGCCCAGTATGGGAGTGATCAAACTCATCACCTCAAAGACCCAATCACATGTTGCTAACCACTCAAACAAACACGTCCTGCTAACCAATGGTCAGCGTGAATATTTAAGAATCTAATGCAACGTCAGATTTAAAACATTATTATTTATTTTTTTGAACTTTAAGAAAATGATAACTATGAACTGCCAAATATACTTGGCAACGTGAACAATTTTCCAAATTACGAACATTTTCTGAAAATTCCATACATTTTAAAAACACAAACAAAAAATTTGAACGATTTTTTTTGTGATTCAGAAATATTTCTTAAAAGCATGAACCTTTTATAAAAATACGAACGTTTTTTGAATTTGTGAACAGTGTTTGGAAATGGGAACATGTTTTGAACATTTAGAAGAAATTTAGAAAATGTGTTTCTTCATGCAAAAAGTATATTTTATTTTTGAACATATCGCAAAACAAGAATAATTTATGAATTTGTAATATTTTCTAAATCTTGAACAAATTTGAAAACCCCAATCACTTTTTTATAAAATGGGAATAGTTTTTAAAATTTTGAAAAAAAGATTGGAATGGGAAAAAATTTAAGAGTGCAAACATTTTCGAAATAGGAACAAAATTTTGGAGTTCGTAACATGAACTACCGAATATACTTGGCAACGTGAACAATTTTATAAAGTTCCATACATTTTTGCAAAAAAAACAAGAACAAAAGAATTGAACGGAAGGTTTCTTGAATTTGACATACATTTCTTAAAAACATGAACCTTTTATAAAAATATGAACATTTTTAAGTTGTGAACACTTTTATAAAATGCGAACATGTTTTGAACATTCAGAGGAATTTTAGAAAATGTGTTTCCTTAGTGCAAATATTATTTTCAATTTTTGAACATATCGCTAAAAAAAGAATATTTTCCAAATTTGGGACAATTTTTAAAATCTTGGACAATTGTGAAAAATATAAACATTTTCTGAAAGATGGGAATAAATTTTGACTTTTCTTAAAATAATTGGAACAAAAATGCTAACATTTTTGTAATTCATAACTTTTTACGAAATTTTGAATAAAAATTGAAATTACAAACATTTTTTGAAAATTTTTAATTTCAGAAAAAGTTAAAAAAAATAGACTTTGAATGATAAAAAAGGAAATAAAAGAGAAAGAAACAGAAAAGGAAAAATTGAAACACGACACAAGAAAAAATTGGCGGCCCAGTCTTGGGCGCCATGTGTGTACCTCGAACTATTTGGCGTAGTGTGCGGGAAATAGGATTTTGATTGCTGCGTGGGCAGAAAAAACATGGGCTGACTCTACTGGGCAATAGGGCGCGCGGCCATGTACGTAATTCTGCACAAATCGTTTTTCCTTTGCTAACACACAGACATACAAAATTGTCTCAAAAAGAAAAGACAGACATACAAAAGTTTTGTACCACATTGGATAGAAAAAAACTATTTTGACGGTGAACGGATGAAAAAATCGGAGAAATGCACCTTGCTTTATTAGTATATACTAGCACATATGCACGTGCGTTGCAACGGGAGAAAAAATAGCATGCATTTAAAATTAGTGAGAATTATATGTGCAAGCAAAACCCTGTGTGCACGTGAAAAAAGAATATTTAGCTTCTTGGTTTCATCGGGTGTGAAGTAATCAATCCGCTACTTTTCCATTCATTGATCGAGGGCATTTAAGAGTTTTATTACATCATCGTACGCCAGAGAAGGCCCATGAATTATTCAATCTACTTTTCCTTTCAATCCAGGAGATTTGAAGGTATGAAGTTTCTGAATTAGGAAATATGAACCCGTTTCTAAATCCTGAATAGTTTTTGGAAAATTATATACACTTTAAAAAAACGTGAACAAAATTTGAAACATGAACATCTTTTAAAATTCACAAAGATTTTTGAAAACACCAATTTTTTTATAAAAACATGAACATTATTTGAATTTGTGAACATTTTTTTAGCATGGGAACATGTGTTGAAAATTCATAACATTTTTCGAAAAGGTGTATATTTTAACATTATTTTGAATTTTAGAAAAACGCAAACAAAATTTGAAACATGAAATCTTTTGATATTCACAAACATTCTTTTAAAACACCAATTTTTTTTATAAAAACATGACCATTATTTGAATTTGTGAACATTGTTTTAGCACGGGAACATGTGTTCAAAATTCATAAGATTTTCGAAAATGTGTACCTTTTAACATTATTTTGAATCGTGAAATTTGACTAAAACAAGAATATTTTTCCAATTTCGAGCATTTTTTAAAATTCGATTTTCATTTTAGAAATCTCGAACAATTTTGAAAAACAACAAAAGTTTTTGAGAAAATGGGAAACTTTTTCAAGTTCTGCATATTTTTCAAAATAGTAACAAAATGTTGGAATTCCAAACCTTTTCTATAATTTGATTTGTAGAAAAATTCTGAACATTTTTTTGAGAATTTTGAATTTATGAAATAAATTATATGAAAAAACTAAACTTGGAAGGGAAAAAAGAGATAGGGAAGGAGAATAAAAATAGAAGTACAACACAGAAACAAAGAAAACGGCGCCAACCCATTATCGGTCGTCTTGTGCGAAACTCCGACTATTTGTCGCCCCATACGGAAAATAGAATTTTCCCAGCTGCGTGGGCCGAAAATAAGTGGGCGGGCTTCGCTGGTCCACAGCGCGTGGCCCACGTATGAAAATCTGGAAAAAAAATTTGCAGACGAACGCATAAGAATTTATTACCACCTCAGATAGGGAAAAAAAACTTTTCGGCGGTGAACGGATGAAAAAATCAGAGAAACGCACCTTGCTTTATTAGTAGGTATATATATATATATATATATATATATATTATATAGGTATAGATATAGATTAATTTTGTTTTCATAATTAAGCATATTGTTCTCGACGTCGACAATGCCTATCCCACATCCTCGTCGTCGACTCGGCGGAGGATTCCTGCTTGAGCAGAGGGGCCATGTCCGGGACTAGGCTCCGCCGGGCTGGTACTGGGTTGTGCTACCTTCTGGTGAGCGCAGCTTAGTGAGGAGCCAGCCCGTCGTCGACCCGGAGCGTCTTTGGTGGCGGTCACGTGGGCCTGCATCGGTGCAGAGGCTTGAGTCCCCCGCGCAGGTGGTACAGCACCGTGTCACGGAGGAGGATGCACACGTCCAGCGCTACATGGTTGCGTTGGCGGACGGCAAGTTCTCCAATACCTGGCAGATTCTTCAAGGATCTCACTGGAGCTATGATCCTGTGATGGTTCCTTCTCTTTGGGTGTCCACCGCGGCCCACTGAACCTAGAGGAGCTATTATTCGAGATGTATTAGTTATATTATATGATGATCTTTGCTACAAACTACTATATATGTATTCAATGATGGATTATTAATTACCTATTAGTTATTTGCTTATTGAATGCAAAAGATGAGCGCGGTTTGTGCTACAAACTACTATATATGTATTCAATGATGGATTATATGATGATATTTGCTACAAACTAGGTTCGATGATGATCTTTGCTACAAACTACTACAAACTACAAATTTTAGGTGTTTTAGTTGTTATATGATGATCTTTGCTACAAACTACTATATATGTATTCGATGATGGATCATTAATTACCTATTAGGAAATGTCTCACAACGAAAGGGAATTCGCTATGTGCGAGTACTGCGAAGATGAGAGCGGTCTGTGCGACAGGCCTCACCTGGTAGAAGGTCGGCGCTTCAGCATCAAGCTCCAAGAGACCTTCGATGTTGAAACGGTACGCAACGTCGACAAGTGTTTTTTGTTATTTTTTGCACGACTTCTTTGCTTCTTCAACGTGTAATTTCCGTCTTTACAATTCGACTAGCTTATCCCCTGCCATGCAAGACGCTATGTCTTGGAGAAGATGAGTTTTGAAGATCATGAAAGCATGGAGACAAAGATAATTCAACTAAGGACCCACCATGGTTATGATTTTGCTGTAAATCTATACAATTCTGTGAACTCATCCAATTTTGGTTGCCTGAATTGGGAAGCACTTTGCAAGGCGTATGATTTTCATGAGGGTATGCTTCTCACCTTTGATCTTGGTGATCTTGACATCGACGAAAATAATATGACCATTTGGGTCCTTGTTGACACGCTTCCAGTTCTACCGTTGTGTGAGTTTCTCAAACATATTTATTAAGTAATTTATATTGTTTATTTCAAAATAGTTGACAACTTATTTCCATTGACATCTTATTTTCATTCTTCGAAAAATGTACGGAAGATGGTAGACAGAACCTACTACTACAATGATGAAGCACAATTAACTTATAAGGAGAAAGATGGTCTTATCGCATTTTTTACTGATCTTGAGAATTACAATAGCTATTATCAAACTCCTCCACAATATGGTCAATACGTGCCACTAGTGCACGTGTTGAACTACGGTAACATCAATGGAGATAGCATGGTAAGATTTTCTACTATTACGACATCCATGCATCTTTTGCATAAATTTTTCTAAAACTAAACTACATTGCTAACTGCAAAGTTATTACTATGTTTTTGAACAGAAAATACCGATGGATTGTGTGCCTCATCTGATGTTGCCGAGAGGTCGCATTGATGTTATGAGCTTATAGCCACCACGGCCAGGTCAGCCGCAGTATCCACATTACTCCTGTCCATACCGGATTTCTAAAAGTAAGGAAGCCATAATAATAAATGATTTCAAAAAATGTTTCGACCATCGTAGAGAGCTACTTGGAAGCAACATTGTGTGTAGGCCAAGACTTGGAGACAGGATGATCTCCGTTCTTTATTATGGAGAGTCCATTTTCCTTAATGGAGAGTCAATGTCTATCTTGTTTTATGATATTTTACCTGAGAGAGGGTAGAGTAGGTCCTATGAGAGGAGTAGGTCGTAGCTAGAATGTGTTATTATGTGCTACAGTGTGTTAGAGTTGATGATGATGAGGAGGAGTTGTGATTATGACTAGTGACCAACTTGTTATATGATGTCTCATTGACAAACATTGTTTGGTGGTGATGACAAGTGGTAATGAATATGCTATTTAAACAGACTAGTTCATGACGAGTTGTTATTGTATAAAAGATATATCTGTTTAAACATGTACATCGCCAAAATGCGAAAAAAATATAAATTTTAGCAATGGCGTGGGCCAAAATATTACCAGCAGCGCTCATTTACCAGTAGCGCTTTCCGGTGTCGCGCTACTCGTATCTGAACTTACCAGTAGTGCTGTCCTAAACAAGTGCTACTGCTACAAAATAGTTGTAGCGCCATAGCAGTAGCGCTGGCGCCCGCGCTACTGGTAGCTCAAAAACCAGCGCTACTGGTAAGGTTTCCCCTAGTAGTGTGGCGTTGATTCAACCACACTTACTTGTTGCTGCTTTCGAAAGGATTCATCATGGCTGTCATCATCTGTGAAGGCACGGGGCTCTTCAGGATCTAGCGATCCCGTAGCCTTCACAGAGTGTTGCTTACTCCGTCTGTTGAACGGATTCTTCCATACGAAATAAACTGCGTGTTAGCCTTTAGCAGATTCTTGCTCAATTATAGGTAAAACTAGCGGGTCAACCCGCGCATTTCGGCGGCTAGAATTTTATTATATACTCCCTCCATTTAAAAATATAAGGTGTGTTAGTTTTCAAAAAGTCATATGTGTGCTTGTTTGACCATGTTTAGAAAATATGTATCGACATCTACAATACCATATTTTTATCATTGATCCATCATGATAAGTATTTTCATATTTTATTTTTTTATTGTAGATGTTGATATTTTGTTTTATAACTCGATCAAACATACATAAGTATGACTTATACAGAAACCAATACACCTTATATTCTGAAATTAATTGATGAAATATTGTTTATTCTTTTCACAGCCATGTGTTGGCCCTTTAGCATTTGCTTTTATGTGTGTGGAAGCTAAGATAGCATCATGGAAGGCTCAGGGGCTGGAATTATTGTTACTTCCCCACGAGGTGATAAATTTTGTTATGTTTTAAGGTTGATGTTCCCTTGTACTAACAACACAACTGAGTATGAGGCCTTGCTCCATGGTCTTCGGATGGCTAAAGAGATTTGGTGGCTCAGCAAGTTTCAGGAACTTGGGAATCCAAAGACCCACTCATGGCGGTTTATCGCCGACAGGTTGATGCTATTGCTAGTCATTTCAAAGGTTTATCTATAATTTATGAAGCATCCATGCTATATTACTATGTGTTTTGAATGATTATGGGCTTTATTATACACTTTTATATTATTTTTGGGACTAACCTATTAACCGGAGGCCCAGCCCAGATTTGCTGTTTTATGCCTATTTCAGTATTTTGAGGAAAAGGAATATCAGACGGAGTCAAAACGGAACGAAATCAACTGGAGAAGTTATTTTTGGAAGGAAACCCACCTGATGGACTGGACTCCACGTCAGAAGATACGGGAGGTGCTCACGAGGGTGGGGGGCGCGCCCTCCCCCCTGGGCGCAGCCCCCTGCCTCATGGGGCCCCCGTAGCTCCACCGACGTACTCCTTTCACCCATATATACCTACGCACCCTAAAACTTCCAGAACAGAACCTAGATCAGGAGTTCCACCGCCGCAAGCCTCCAAAAACACCAAAAACCAATCGGGACCCCTTTCCGGTACCCTGCCGGAGGGGGGATCCATCTCCGGTGGCCATCTTCATCATCCCGGCGCTATCCATGACGAGGAGGGAGTAGTTCACCCTCGGGGCTGAGGGTATGTACCAGTAGCTATGTGTTTGATCTCTCTCTCGTGTTCTCTCGCGTGTTCCCTCTATGGCACGATCTTGATGTATCCCGAGCTTTGCTATTGTAGTTGGACCTTATGATGTTTCTCCCCCTCTACTCTCTTGTGATGAATTGAGTTTCCCCTTTGAAGTTATCTTATCGGATTGACTCTTTATGAGAACACTTGATGTATGTCTTGGTGATCAACTTGCGGGTTTCGTGACATTGGGAACCTATGCATAGGGGTTGGCACACGTTTTCTTGATTCTCCGGTAGAAACTTTGGGGCACTATTTGAAGTACTTTTATGTTGGTTGGATGAATCTGAGATTTTGTGATGCATATCATATAATCATACCCACGGATACTTGAGGTGACAATGGAGTATCTAGGTGACATTAGGGTTTTGGTTGATTTGTATCTTAAGGTGTTATTCTAGTAAAAACTCCAGGGTTGTTTGTGACACTTATAGGAATAGCCCAACGGATTGATTTGAAAGAATAACTTTGAGGTGGTTTCGTACCCTACCATAATCTCTACGTTTGTTCTCCGCTATTAGTGGCTTTGGAGTGACTCTTTGTTGCATGTTGAGGGCTTGTTATATGATCTATCTATGTTATTATTGTTGAGAGAACTTACACTAGTGAAAGTATGAACCCTAGGCCTTGTTTCCTATCATTGCAATACCGTTTACGCTCACTTTTACCGCTTGTTACCTTGCTGTTTTTATATTTTCAGATTACAAAAACCTATATCTACCATCCATATTGCACTTGTATCACCATCTCTTCGCCGAACTAGTGCACCTATACAATTTACCATTGTATTGGGTGTGTTGGGGACACAAGAGACTTTTTGTTATTTGGTTGCAGGGTTGTTTGAGAGAGACCATCTTCCTCCTACACCTCTCGCGGATTGATAAACCTTAGGTCATCCACTTGAGGGAAATTTGCTACTGTCCTACAAACCTGTGCACTTGCAGGCCCAACAACGTCTACAAGAAGAAGGTTGTGTAGTAGACATCAAAAGGTGCTATGAAATAATTTTGTAAATGTGAACATATTCATCTTGATGTTTCATCTGTGGCTCACCCCCAGTCCAATGGTCAAGCTGAAAGAGCCAATCAAGAAATCTTGAGAGGCATAAAACCTCGTCTTATGGTCCCTTTGTAGAGGATGTCGGGTTGTTGGGTTGAGGAGTTACCTTCAGAGCTTTGGAGTATTAATACTACCCCAAACAAATCCACGGGTTATACGCCTTTCTTCATGGTTTACGGAGCGGAAGCGGTTCTTCCCAGAGATATCCGTCATGACTCGCCCTGCGTGGCGGCTTATGTTGAAGCTGATAATGAAAAGGCACGACAGGATGCTCTTAACCTCCTGGATGAGGAGCGTGACCTTGTGGCGGCTCGTTCAGCAATCTACCAGCAAGATCTACGACGATATCATAGTCACCGAGTTAAAATCTGGACCTTTCAAGAAGGTGACTTCGTGCTCCGGCTCATCCAGGATCAAACAGATATGCATAAGTTATCCCCACCTTGGGAACATACTTTTGTGGTCAGCAAAAATCTGAACAACGGATCATACTACCTCATCAATGTTCGAGACCACAAGGACTCACGCACGTCGGAGGAGGAGACCCATCGGCCGTGGAATATTGCTCATCTTCGGCCTTATTACGCCTGAGCCATCGGCTCTTGTGATGTACATACTTCTATCAATGTATATATTATGATTAGTGTAATAAAGCCGGCATCCCTGATAATTTAGGGCATCTGTCGTTTCATTTCTGAGTATCTGAGTCTTTATTGTCAATTCATAAGATCACTTGGGGGCTTCCTACTCATTGAGCATAGCCATGACTACCCTCTTGATCCGGCTTGCACGCCTTATTACAAATATACAAGGGGGTTTCCTGCTCACTAAGCATAGCTATGACTACCCTTTGGTAAGGCTTATACGCCTTTTTGAAATGACTTGGGGGCTTTCTGCCTAAGTTAAACGGTTACCAAAGAGAACTTGCTACAATGTGCAGTTCAAACATAGGTAACCTGCCTTGAGGCTTGTAAATAGATTGCTTGGGGGCTTCCTATTCAATGAACATAGCTGTATATTTACCCTTTTGATTGGCTTTGACGCCAGGTGTATTCACCAAAACTCTGGGTTATCCTTCCTTTCTATGTCTGCCACTCCGACCAGGTAATCCTAGAATGACCCGCCATACTCTCGACAGTCAATCTTTTAAAGACCCTGAACTTGTCAAAGTTAAAACGGAGGTTGGTCATGTGAGGCCCGGCTTACAGGTTTGAATAAAGGATTAACTCAGTGGTTGTGCGGCCCTTGAATGACACTTGATATTGAGGTTTGGCAGCCCATGAAAGCTTTTTTTCTGGTTTGTTGTTTCATTTGAACATTATTTGAGTTCATATTTCTTGTACCATATTGACATATGGTTTAAAACGATTCAGGCCATGTAGCCTTAATCCTTATGGATCATATTTGACCGTATCTGAGGTTTTGATAAACCCAGCCTGGCTTTGGACGATAAGTCTCCAGTATGCTTCCATTATGCACTTGGAGCTCTGCGCTCTAAAATTTTCTAGGCTATTACCCTTGCTGCATATGGCGTGGTAAGCCGGCAGTATGAACAAATATAATAGGTATCTTATTTGTTCTATGAATATGCGAGGTTTTGATAACCCGCCCTGGTTATGGACTATACAATCACCAGCGGCTTTTATATTGGACATCATGACCCGCCCTGGGGTAAATAGCCAGGGCATATGTTATCTACTTCTGTGCAGGGAGTATGATGAATATGATTCGTCTGACTGATAATGTTATGAGCAGAAACGACAGATTTTTCCATATCAAGGTCAGCGGTTTAAAATTGTTACGAAAGATAAAGATGCACGATGGCATGGCAGAACATGGTTTTCAACTAGCCTATTACAAGGCGTCATATGACCCAAAAGAATCAGTGTTTTTGCTGCGCACAATTGCTATGTGGCAGGTCGAGAGCTGGGACGTGGTTCACTAGCCCTGGTCTTGGCGTGTTGAAGGTTTCGGGTCTTCTTGCACCGGTTCTTTATCTTCTTGTTCACCCATTGGCTGGAAGTCAAATGTGGCCCAGTTGATCCCAGTCAAAGCTCTAAATACAACTCCATCATCTATAAGGCTTGACGGGTCAATATCAGGAGCGAAGGTATGCTTACGTGTTTCTGGGATAAGGTCCACGGTTTCATGAACCGGCGCCTTCACTTTAGCGTTTTTAGCATCATAAACCGGATGATACTTGGAGAGATCAGTTTCCTTAGCCAATTTGCTTGCCAAAGGACGCATCTCCCTTACTATACTGGTGAAGTCGTCGGCGCTGAAGGGAGACCCATCTTATTTTAAGCTAGGGAAATCGGTGGCTAGCTCTTCCGGGTCAAGTTCTGCTTGCCATGCCTTTGCCCGGCTCAGTGCGGTGATGGCACCGGCTCTGGTGGCTGATCGCTTTAACTCTTCAACCCTTTGTGGCAGCACGAACAACTTTTCTAACACTCCCTTGATGAGGGAAGGTGGTTGTTTCTCATGGGAGACAGCAGAAATAGCCCGTTGAGCACCAGTGTACAGCTGCTCCACAAGGGTATATACAGCTTTAAGACTTGTGCGCATGTCTTGACCCAGCTTGGAGCTTCTGGAGCCTGCATCAACAAAGATATTGGTAAACTGGCCAAATGATTGTGATACACTGATGATACAAGTGGACGTATTTTGTTACTTACCGAAGATGGCAGCTGTCATGTTATTGATTTGCTGCTTTAAGCCGGATAACTCATCAGTCATCGGCTTAGGAGCAGCCTCAACATCTTCTACTCTTTTTAATAGAGTTGTCTTCTCGGCCTCCCAGCCAGTTCTTTCAGTGTCGAAGTCCCTTTTCAACTGTTCAATATCTTCTCTGGTTTTGGATGTTCCGCCTCAGATCAGTGACTTGAGATTCCTTCATATTCAATTCAGTCTGTCACACAAAAATGAAGGTAGTATGACATTATGAGGATCATTTAATTTAAAATCCCAAGCATAATACAAGTATTTTACTTGGCACTTGGGGGCTAATGCATATTGCTCTTTTTGAAGACAATTCTATGATGAACCAGATAAATTTATATGATTAAAACCGGTTCATGGGGCTACATATTTGGATTTTATTCATAATTATGGTGAAAAGTCCCGGCTTAGACATGCTGATTAAGCCGGCCCTTGGGGGCTACAGTTGCCAAATTGAGCACTACTATTTGAAGTCCCGGCTTAACTCGTTAGTTTAAGCCGGCCCTTGGGAGCTACATGTGCGAAGTTAAGAACTACAATTTAAAGTCCCGGTTTCAGCTATGCAGCTTAAGCCGGCCCTTGGGGGCTACTCGTTTTGATTCTGCACCTACAACATGCTATGACAAGATTGATGAGGCTATCTAAAGTCTACGACATATTCAATTCTATCATATCCAGTAGACTTGGCGGCTGGCAGAGATATACTTATATGGAAAAGATTGTAGTGATTAACACAAAACGCTCCTTCATGAGGTTGACCAGGCCGGCCTCAAAGTCACGGCTGGTGTGAAGGTAGTTTAGATAACCTGAATGAATCTCTTGAGTACTGAAGTGAGCATAGCTTTCCAAGTCCAATTTCCACTTGCCTTTATCAACAGCGGAAAATTCTTCTTTGGCGTTGTGCTTGAATAAGACGGTGGGGTTGCCTGGTGCTATATAAGCCATCCCAGTAATCATTATATCTTCAGCCTCCTGAGCCGACTGAGCAGAACTAGGTGGCTTAGCATTCTCCAGGTCAACATTCATGGAGTCCATGGTGACATGGTGCTCCTCTGGTGGCGGATCATTCATGGCTGCTTCCGAAGTTTGATGCAAAGACTTGGAGATTGTCTGCTTCTCCGGGTTAGCAACCTTGGGATCTTCCGCCGGTTTATTAACCTTCAACTTCTTGTTGGGTTTGGCCATAGCACTGAAAGTAAAACACATGATGAGATTAGTATACCAATTGAGTAAGGTGTTAAAGCAAGCAGGCTTAAGTGTGCTCACCCAGGAACAGTCTTGAATAGAGGAACCTGAGTCCTAGTGGAATCACTAGATGAAGAGTGAGAGGTTCCCTAATAGTTTGAATCAGAAGGGTTAAGAGGTTGTCGAAAATGACCAGCCTAGGGAAAAGCTAAGTCGGAAATCTGTGAAACCTTTGGACGGCGCTTGCGAGGGGCCGGTGTGTTGGGTAAGCTGGAGGAGAGAATCCCACTACCGTTGTTCTGGGTTGTGCGGCAAGCTTCATGCTGCTGGTTCTTCAAAAGAAAGTTGGGATCCAGATAAGCTAAAGGGTGAGAAACCTTACTTTCCGGCTCGCTTGTCGAACTTTCTGCCTTGGAAAATGTTCTGAGCCGGAGGAGAGAATAATTACCTCTTCATCATCTGCATGGCTGGCTTCTGCATCATCCTGATAATGATCATTATCAATAAGATGTAAAAAAAAATTAGCCAAGGGAGTCAAGTTTTACCTCCGACTCATCATTATCATCCAAGTCAAATAACTCGAAGGGGTTGGTCTTCTTCTTGGCAGGCTTTTTAGGAGCCGTATTCATTGTCCGGGTCTTCTTTGACGGTTTGTCCTAAAGTTTCTTCTTCCAGAAAGAAGAGTCGGCCTGCAGCAATCACATGGCTAAGAAAATAATTCAAGGGAAGATGATTAAGTTGGAGATGGTTTAAATACTTACAGCTGGCGGCTTGTTGAGAACACAGAAAGGATTTAACCCTGTTTTGCTACAATATGCCAAGATCTCGTTCAGCAGGGATTTGGTCATGTCATTGATGTCTTCATCAGTTAGCTCTATGTGGCAGTGGCGTTGCGGATCTTTGACATCTCCAGTGTACTCGCACATTAAGCCGGATCGGCAGCTTAAGGGCAGAAATCTCCATGCAACCCAGCATCGGACTATAGGTCGATTCCAGTCAAACCGTTAGCCATTAAGGCTCTGATCTTTGAAAAGACGGGCATATATGTGGCCCATTCTTCTGTGCTAATCCGTTCTAGAAGAGGGTGCCTGTTGCTAAGCCGGTTTTCATGGTAACCCGACAGAGGATTTTCCCCTTCTGGAGAAGTATCTTGGGAGTAAAACCAAGTCTGGTTCCAGTCCTTAGGATGACTGGGTAGTTTGGCGGCGGGGAAGGTGGCTTCTTTGCGCCTCTGAATCCAAATGCCACCTAACTCTAGACTAAGCCCATCTATGAATTACGTCTGCCGGTTTAAATAATAAAATTCTTTGAAAAATTCTACAGTGGGCTCCTGTTGAAGGTATAATTTGCAAAACACTTGAAAGTTGCAGATGTTTGAAATGGAATTGGGCCCGATATCTTGAGGATGGAGCTTGAAAAAATGCAACACATCACGGAAGAATTTTGAGCGGGGTGGGGTAAAACCTCGGAGAAGATGATCAGTAAAGACAATCAATTCACCTTCCTTGTTCCCGGGAGGGGTTTCTATGCCTGGGACCCTCCAATGGATGACCTCTTTTTTTGCTAAGACGCCCGTTTGGACATACTCGTTCAATGTTTCCTCGGTAACCCGGGAGATGACCTAGTTGCATGAGGTGACGGTCTTGGCTTTAGACATTTATTGACTAAAAAGGAAAATATTGTCGGGTTAAGGATTGTGCTATTAAGCCAGCCAGTAATCAAAAAATAAGAGCTATCAAGATCGACATGATTAAGCCGGAAGACAGTACCGAGTTATACGGACGTAGAACGTATATTAGCGGCTTAACAAGGGGACTAATGCTATATGGTGGGCTACAGCTATCACATACGCCGCCTATATGTTTTCAGTACAACGTTTCCTATGAGCCGTCTATAAAATTTACAGGTTTATACGTGGATTTTTGCTAAGTGATGGACAAACAAGTTCTGCAGATTGGTTCTATGGTTTTGGATCTGCAGCAGTTCAGAAAATAAAGTAAAAAATTTAAACCTAAGGTGGCGGCAGCAGAAGAACTCATATGCTCAGATGGGATTTTGTTCAGAGAAGGTATTACTTGCGATTGGAAAGGGATGCTACAATGGCTACCGCACAACTTCAGTATTATGTCCAAATCAAACCACATGTTTGGGAAGGGAGGAATGAAGAACAGTGAAGAACACCGACGAACAACAAAACCCTAATGCAGATCTGTTATGGGAAAAAAGGAGTACTTACAGATGTTGATCAACAGCGGAGGCGCGCCGCTAATTTCTGGTATGCTCAGGTTGATGCAGTGGCCAGAGTTGAGGACGCTAGAGGAACACGGTGGCAGTGGAGCTCGGGCTTGCTAGGGCATCATGAGGAGGAAGAGGAAGATGAGGGGGCAGGGTAAAAAATGAAAAAGAAGGACCCCCCGTCCCTATTTATAAGGCAGTGGATAGATGGCATGCACGGGAATCGAGGAGGCCAAAAAATGATTATATGGCTATAAGGGCGCCTCGATTTTCGGAGGTTCATTAAAAAATCTGTTGAGATATTCTGGGTTTGCGTGTAATTAATGCGCCTGATGTCATGGCGGGTTACCATGGTTTTGTGAGCTGACGTCATGGCGGTTTATAACAAGTTCATGAAAGTTGACGATGGAAGACCCTGCTAAAGACAAGTGTTGAAGATTGATGTGAACAAGTTGAAATCAACTTGGGGCCTAATGTTCGGGATATAACTACTGCGAATGACCGGCCAGGAGGGGCCGGGTCATGCGACTGGAGGCTTAAGATGAAGAGGCCCAAGAATATATGAAGATGGGGGTTCGTAGAGCGAGCTTATTGAAGGCCCAAGACCCGGGGATGACTTGAGGCCCACGGGTGTGAGCTGCCATATGTTTAAACTTGTATTGTAAGGCAAGCTTAGTTAGATACCGAGTCGGACACATTTGTATGAGCCGGCCGTGATTCTATAAGCCACCAGGTATTAACCTTTATATAAAGGGGTGACCCGACGGCGGGTTAACTCAAGAAACAACTCATCGAGAACTAGGTCAGGCGTATTCGCTCCCTGGTAATTGAAACCCAAGCAATACAACCTAAAGCAAGAGTAGGCTTTTACCTCGTTGAGAGGGGCCGAACCTGGGTAAATTCTCTTTGTCCTTTGTCCTGTTTAACCTCTTGAAGCTAACCTAGTTGTGATGGCTCCACACCTAAGTCCTTTTGCTAGGGCATCTGCCGTGTTAAGTCCACGACACTCCCCATGAACAGGAGCTGAAGCGATAGTTGGAAGAACAGACGCACAGTTAGCAGTCGGGGTCGCCGAAGTGGCATGGCTTGTAGGGGTTCGCGGGGTGGCTTGGCGAGGTCACACGTGGCGGCGCCAATGGGGAGGCGGTGTAGCGGGGTCATGGCGATTCCGCCAGGATCATGTGGGGGCTGCTACCTCTTGAGCACTGCGTTGGTTTTTTCCTTGAAGAGGAAAGGGTGATGCAGCAAACACTACAAAAAAAGACACATCCGTGACATTTTGGGCCGAATGAATTTTTTTCTATCATACTTATTACACTTCTATGATGATAATTGTGACAAAACCCGTCATCATCATAGATAGATGTGGTGGGGTCCTACTTCTATGACAAAAAATCATGACAGGAAATGGGCTTTTCGTCCTGGGCGGGCCGGAGACGCAGCTGCATGACATTCTTTGGTCCGTCCATGACGGAAAAAACCGTGGTAGAAGCGAGGGCGAGGAAAATATTGGGGTGTTCTCGGTTACGGTGCGTGGTCGGGGACGAGCGATGCATGTTTCTCTCGTACACGCACGTGCGTGGGTGCGAGGCGTTGGGCTCTAACTGAACCCGAGCGAGGCGTTGGGCTCTAACTGAACCCGAGCGATTGCACTGCAGGCTACGCGTTACTGAACCCGAGCGATCGATCGATGGCTGTTAACTGAACCTGATCAAGCGATTCCTTCGCTACTGCTGCTAACTGAAGCCGGTCGATGCTGCCTCTGGATGAACAGTGAGCGTTGCCGGGGGGTTTGGATGAATAGTTCCCGGTGGGGGTGGATGAACAGGACCCCGTGGTGTTGCCTCTGGATGAACAGTGAGCGTTGCTGGGGGGTTTGGATGAACAGTTCTCGGTGGGGTGGATGAACAGGACCCCGTGGTGTTGCCTCTGGATGAACAGGACCCCGATCGATCAAGCCGGTTGGGGCTGGATGAACAGGACCCCGTGGAGGCCTGGATGAACAGGACCACCCCGTGGAGGGCAGGATGAACAGTAGATGGTGGAGGGCTGGATGAATAGTAGCCCGTGGAGGGGTGGTTGAACAGGAGCCCGTGGAGAGAGCTCGATGAACAGGAGCCCGTGGATGAACAGTCGCAGGTGGAGGATGGAGGAGGTCGACGGTGGATGAACTGTAGCCCGTGGAGGCTGGAGGGGGTCGACGGTGGAGATGAACAGTATCTCGTGGAGTCCCGTTTTGCGGTACGCCAGACCCGTCCCGATGAACAGGACCCCCGTTTCGACCGTAGCGCTCCAACACAAGTCTGTTTCCTCCGTTTTGCGGTATGCCACACCCCTCTCGATCAACGGGACCCCCGTTTCGACCGTAGGAGGTCCGTTTGCTCCGTTTTGCGGTACACCAGACCCCTCCCAATGAACAGGATCCCGTTTCGACCGTGGCCGGTCGAACACAAGGCCGTTTCCTCCATTCTGCGGTACGCCAGGCCTCGTTTCCATCGGCTGTTTCGTCCAAGCCCTCCCGATGAACACGACGACACATTCCGTTCCGACCCAGCCGGTTGGCTCCCTAAGAACATGACGACGGAGTTGTTTCTCCATTCCGACACAGCCATGTACACGAGCCCTGGCCGTATGTATGCGCGAGTAGGCATTCGAGACCCCGCCCGTATGTACGTACGTGGCCGTATTTACTTTCTTGCACCCTGGCCGTTGTACATATGTGTACATGCTACGTGCGCGCCTCTACTACAACACGTGTGTGCCTCTACATCGACCAGTATGTACGTACACGTTCGCGACCAGAATGACAACGCTACGTAAGTTTCGACCAGGTGGGTCCCGACTGTCAGGCACTTCCTTGCGTGCGAAGATGTAGCTGGTGGGTCCCAGCAGTCAGGGGGTGAATCATTTTTTTTACCCGGACGCACTTCCTTGCATGCGAAGATGTAGCTGGTGGGTCCCAGCAGTCAGGGGGAAACGTTTTTTCGCGAAATACGGTGGCCCGTCCGGTGGGTCCCCGCTCTCAGGTGGAGGAATAATTATTTTGCGCGTAATAAGGAGGCACTTCCTTATTGCGATCGTGGACCCAGCTATCAGCCTCTCCATGTACAGTACTCTTCCGATGGAAGTTGGTCGTTGACCACATTGACCACGCCGCGCCGAGAGCACCAAGGCGGTGGACGACAGTGAGGCCTAGGAAGGGGACGATGCAGAGCCAGGGAAGACGCGGCAATGGATGCCCACGCGGAGAGGAGTACGAGGGTTCATTGGTTTGGCTGCGGTGTGAGGCTACCGTCACCGCAGAATAACAGGGGGTGTGGGTGAGTAGAGGGATGGCCTGGCCAGCGGTGGGAGTAGTAGGGGGCGGTGAGGCCTCCGCGGCATCACAGCCGGCCACGGGAGGCAGGAGCACGGGGCACGACTGGCGCTGGTTTGGGCGGCTGGAGCAAGAAGACCAGAGGTTGAAGAAGCACTACGGCCGTTGGATGGGCATCGTACGGTCACTGGAGCTATAATCGTGCATATTGACTAAGTTGACAAAGCCCTCTGTCCCCATCAACTTAGTAGGCCCACAAGTCAGCCTCCCACTATATTGGGTCCCAGCTAGCAGGGGGAGTATTCATTTTTTTGTGCGTAATAAGGAGGCACTTCCTTCCGTGTGAAGATATAGCTGGTGGGTCCGAGCTGTCAGCGGCGGTAACTTTTTTTCGCGAAATACAGAGGCCCTTTCGATGGGTCCCAGATGTCAGGTGGAGGAATCATTATTTTGCGCGTAGTAAGGAGGCATTTCCTTGCGTGCGGCCGTGGACCCAGTTGTCAGCCTCTCCACGTACAATCCACTTCAGATGCATGTCGGTCGTTGACCATGTTGACCAGGCCGCACCGAGAGCACCAGGGCGGTGGACGACGGCGAGGCCTAGGAAGGGAACGACACGGAGCCAGGGAAGACTCGGCAGTTGTTTCCCACGCGAAGGGGGGTACGACTGTACGAGGGTTTACTGGTTCGTCTGCCGTCGCCGGAGAATAACAGCAGGTGTGGGTGAGTAGAGGGATGGTTAGGCCAGAGATGGGAGTACGGTGGGGCGGTGAGGCCTACGCGGCAGCACAGCCAGCCGCGGGGAGGAGAGAGCAGGCAGTCCCGCCGGCGCTTGTTTGAGCGGCTGGAGCAGGAAGAGCAGAGATCGAAGAAGCACGACGGCCGTTGGATGGACATCCAACAGTCACTGCTTGTGCATCAACCTTTTTTTTTAGGAAAGCCTCAAATCTGTGGAAAACATCATACAGCCCATCTGCCATTATTTCTAATAATTTACAGCCCATTTGCTAATTCTTAAGGTTTTTTTGGAGCACATATTCTTTTTGTTAGCATTACAGCCCATATTGTGGCCACGGTTAAAAAATTATACAAAATTTTGCATATTTCGGTGCGGTCCGAATTGTTTTTAATCCCGAAATTTCGAGTCACGTTCAAACTGATTTTAAAAATAAATATATATCAATATAAAATCCAACAAATTGTCCACGCATAAAAATCAATGCAATTTAAAATCTCAAAATGAAAAAAAAAGAAATTTGAAACTAATTGTCGGTTTGATGTGTTTTAAAAATATACAGCCCATTTCTCATTATTGATAGGCCATTTTCTCGACCAGTCGAATGAAAGCTCTCCTCGACTTGAAAGATTTGCAGCCCAACAGGCCTGACAAAGCGACTTACTTGGCAAATCACAAAAAAACTGGGTTGTGGCCGTGGACCCAGCTGTCAGCCTCTCCACGTATAGTACTCTTCCGATGGAAGTCGGTCATTGACCACATTGACCACGCCGCGCCGAGAGCACCAAGGCGGTGGACGACGGTGAGGCCTAGGAAGGGGACGACGTGGAGCCGGGGAAGACGCGGCAGTGGATGCCCACGCGGAGAGGAGTACGAGGGTTCACTGGTTTGGCTGCGATGTGAGGCTGTCGTCGTCGCCGCAGGGCCTGGCTAGCGGTGGGAGTAGTAGGGGGCGATGAGGCCTCAACGGCAACACAGCCGGCCACTGGAGGCAGGAGCAGGCGGTCTCTCCGGCGCTGGTTTGGGCGGCTGGTGCAAGAAGAGCATCGATTGAAGAAGCGGCAGGACCGTTCGATTCAAATCCAACGGTTACTGCTACTAGAATCGTTTGTTGACTAAGTTGGCAAGCCCTGCGTACGCGTCAACTCATAGTAGGCCCACAGGTCAGCCTCCCAACCGGTGGGCCCCAGATGTCAGTGGAAGGAATCATTTTTTTCGCGTAATAAGGAGGCAGTTGATTGTACAACTCTGTCAGTAAGACCCTGTTACTACTGTTGATGACATCCCGGTAACCGTCGATGGACGAGAACTTTGCCTATTGGTCTGCCTCGTTACTGCGAGCAGGAAAATGGTTCCCTTCGTCCCTCACCCTTGATACCAACATTGTTGCCAACATTACTGACAGGCTATCCTTTGACATAGCGCTGCTGCTCCGGCTCCCCGACCGACCTGCTCGGTGAGCTCCTCTGGCGCGCCGCCTCCCCACGGTCGCCTGGGCGGCGATGCAACTCCTCTGCTCCACCTAAGAGACGAGGAAAAGGGGATCAGGATAAGGTTTTTTTTAGAGAAAATGATAACGAAGCGGTCGGTTGATTTCAGACCTTGTCAGTTTTTTTTT
>NC_053028.1:51422927-51541275 GCF_003073215.2 Triticum urartu | reverse complement strand
CATATTCTACGAAGATCTTTATCGGTCAGACCGCATAACAACATACGTTGTTCCCTTTGTCATCGGTATGTTACTTGCCCGAGATTCAATCGTCGGTATCTTAATACCTAGTTCAATCTCGTTACCGGCAAGTCTCTTTACTCGTTCCGTAATACATCATCTCACAACTAACTCATTAGTTGCAATGCTTGCAAGGCTTATGTGATGTGCATTACCGAGAGGGCCCAGAGATACCTCTCCGACAATCGGAGTGACAAATCCTAATCTCGAAATACGCCAACCCAACATGTACCTTTGGAGACACCTGTAGAGCTCCTTTATAATCACCCAGTTACATTGTGACGTTTGGTAGCACACAAAGTGTTCCTCCGGCAAACGGGAGTTGCATAATCTCATAGTCATAGGAACATGTATAAGTCATGAAGAAAGCAATAGCAACATACTAAACGATCGGGTGCTAAGCTAATTGAATGGGTCATGTCAATCACATCATTCTCCTAATGATGTGATCCCGTTAATCAAATAACAACTCTTTGTCTATGGTTAGGAAACATAACCATCTTTGATTAACGAGCTAGTCAAGTAGAGGCATACTAGTGACACTCTGTTTGTCTATGTATTCACACATGTATTATGTTTCCGGTTAATACAATTATAGCATGAATAATAAACATTTATCATGAAATAAGGAAATAAATAATAACTTTATTATTGCCTCTAGGGCATATTTGTCACGTCCATAATCGAGAAACTTGCATCGACGTAACCCTTTACGACGAACCTTTTTGTCACGTCCATAATCGAGAAACATATCCTTATTTCACTAAGGATAATTCTGACCGCTGTCCAGTGATCTACTCCTAGATCACTATTGTACTCCCTTGCCAAATCAGTGCAGGGTATACAATAGATCTGGTACATAGCATGACATACTTTATAGAACCTATGGCCAAGGCATAGGGAATGACTTTCATTCTCTTTCTATCTTCTGCCGTGGTCGGGCTTTGAGTCTTACTCAACTTCACACCTTGTAATACAGGCAAGAACTTTTTCTTTGACTGCTCCATTTTGAATTACTTCAAAATCTTGTCAAGGTATGTACTCATTGGAAAAACTTATCAAGCGTCTTGATCTATCTCTATAGATCTTGAAGCTCAATATGTAAGCAGCTTCACCGAAGTCTTTCTTTGAAAAACTCCTTTCAAACACTCCTTTATGCTTTACAGAATAATTCTACATTATTTCCGATCAACAATATGTCATTCACATATACTTATCAGAAATGTCGTAGTGCTCCCACTCACTTTCTTGCAAATACAGGCTTCACCGCAAGTCTGTATAAAACTATATGCTTTGATCAACTCATCAAAGCGTATATTCCAACTCCGAGATTCTTGCACCAGTCCATAGATGGATCGCTGGAGCTTGCATATTTAGTTAACACCTTTAGGATCGACAAAACCTTCTAGTTGCATCGTATACAACTCTTCTTCAATAAATCCATTAAGGAATTCAGTTTTGTTTATCCATTTGCCAGATTTCATAAAATGCGGCAATTGCTAACATGATTCGGACAGACTTAAGCATAGATACGAGTGAAAATCTCTCATCGTAGTCAACACCTTGAACTTGTCGAAAAACCTTTTGCGACAATTCTAGCTTTGTAGATAATAACACTACTATCAGCGTCCGTCTTCCTCTTGAAGATCCATTTATTTTTATGGCTTGCCGATCATCAGGCAAATCCATCAAAGTCCATACTTTGTTCTCATACATGGATCATATCTCAGATTTCATGGCCTCAAACCATTTCGCGGAATCTGGGCTCATCATCGCTTCCTCATAGTTCGCAAGTTCGTCATGGTCTAGTAACATGACTTTCAGAACAGGATTACCGTACCACTCTGGTGCGGATCTTACTCTGGTTTACCTACGAGATTCGGTAGTAACTTGATCTGAAGTTACATGATCATCATCATTATCTTCCTCACTAATTGGTGTAGTAGTCACAAGAACAGATTTCTGTGATGAACTACTTTCCAATAAGGGAGAAGGTACAATTACCTTATCAAGTTTTCTACTTTCCTCCCACTCACTTCTTTCGAGAGAAACTCCTTCTCTAGAAAGTTTCTGAATTTAGCAACAAAAGTCTTGCCTTCGGATCTGTGATAGAAGGTGTATCCAATAGTTTCCTTTGGATATCCTATGAAGACACATTTCTCCGATTTGGGTTTGAGCTTATCAGGTTGAAACTTTTTCACATAAGCATTGCAACCTCAAACTTTAAGAAACAACAGCTTAGGTTCTTGCCAAACCATAGTTCATACGGTGTCGTCTCAACGGATTTAGATGGTGCCCTATTTAACGTGAATGCAGTTGTCTCTAATGCATAACCCCAAAATGATAGTGGTAGATCGGTAAGAGACATCATAGATCGCACCATATCTAATAAAGTACGGTTATGACGTTCGGACACACCATTACATTGTGGTGTTCCAGGTGGCGTGAGTAGTGAAACTATTTCACATTGTTTTTAACTGAAAGCCAAACTCGTAACTCAAATACTCTTCTCTACGATCAGATCGTAGAAACTTTATTTTCTTGTTACGATGATTTTTCACTTCACTCTGAAATTCTTTGAACTTTTCAAATGTTTCAGACTTATGTTTCATCAAGTAGATATACTCATATCTGCTCAAATCATCTGTGAAGATCAGAAAATAATGATACCTGTCGCGAGCCTCAATATTCATCGGACCACATACATCAGTATGTATGATTTCCAACAAATCTGTTGCTCGCTCCATTGTTCCGAAGAACGGAGTCTTAGTCATCTTGCCCATGAGGCATGGTTCGCAAGCATCAACTGATTCATAATCAAGTGATTCCAAAAGCCCATCAGCATGGAGTTTCTTCATGCGCTTTACACCAATATGACCTAAACGGCAGTGCCACAAATAAGTTGCACTATCATTATTAACTTTGCATCTTTTGGTTTCAATATTATGATTATGTGTATCACTACAATCGAGATCCAACGAACTATTTTCATTGGGTGTGTAACCATATAAGGTTTTATTCATGTAAAAAAAACAACAATTTATTCTCTTACTTAAATGAATAACCGTATTACAATAAACATGATCAAATCATATTCATGCTGAACGCAAACACCAAATAACACTTATTTAGGTTCAACACTAATCCCGAAATTATAGGGAGTGTGCGATGATGATCATATCAATCTTGGAACCACTTCCAACACACATCGTCACTTCACCCTTAACTAGTCTCTGTTTATTCTGCAACTCCCATTTCGAGTTACTAATCTTAGCAACTGAACTAGTATCAAATACTGAGGGGTTGCTATAAACACTAGTAAAGTACACATCAATAAGATGTATATCAAATATACTTATGTTCACTTTGCCATCCTTCTTATCCGCCAATCACTTGGGGTAGTTCCGCTTCTCGTGACCAGTCCCTTTGCAGTAGAAGCACTTAGTCTCAGGCTTAGGACCAGACTTGGGCTTCTTCACTTGAGCAGCAACTTGCTTGCCGTTCTTCTTGAAGTCCCCTTCTTCCCTTTGCCCTTTTCTTGAAACTAGTGGTCTTGTTAACCATCAACACTTGATGTTTTTCTTGATTTCTACCTTCGTCGATTTCAGCATCACGAAGAGCTTGGGAATTATTTTTGTCATCCCTTGCATATTATAGTTCATCACGAAGTTCTACTAACTTGGTGATGGTGACTAGAGAATTCTGTCAATCACTATCTTATCTGGAAGATTAACTCCCACTTGATTCAAGCGATTGTAGTACTCAGACAATCTGGGCACATGCTCACTAGTTGAGCGATTCTCCTCCATCTTTTAGCTATAGAACTTGTTGGAGACTTCATATCTCTCAACTCAGGTATTTGCTTGAAATATTAACTTCAACTCCTGGAACATCTCATATGCTTCATGACGTTCAAAACGTCTTTGAAGTCCCGATTCTAAGCCATTAAGCATGGTGCACTAAACTATCAAGTAGTCATCATATTGAGCTAGCCAAACGTTCATAACGTCTGCATCTGCTCCTGCAATAGGTCTGTCACCTAGCGGTGCATCAAGGACATAATTCTTCTGTCCAGCAATGAGGATAAACCTCAGATTACGGATCCAATCCGCATCATTGCTACTAACATCTTTCAACACAATTTTCTCTAGGAACATATCAAAATAAACACAGGGAAGCAACAACGCGAGCTATTGATCTACAACATAATTTGCAAAATACTACCAGGACTAAGTTCATGATAAATTTAAGTTCAATTTAATCATATTACTTAAGAACTCCCACTTAGATAGACATCCCTCTAATCCTCTAAGTGATCACGTGATCCAAATCAACTAAACCATGTCCGATCATCACGTGAGATGGAGTAGTTTCATTGGTGAACATCACTATGTTGATCATATCTACTATATGATTCACGCTCGACCTTTCGGTCTCCGTGTTCCGAGGCCATATCTGTATATGCTTGGCTCGTCAAGTATAACCTGAGTATTCCGCGTGTGCAACTGTTTTGCACCCGTTGTATTTGAACGTAGAACCTATCACACCCGATCATCACGTGGTGTCTCAGCACGAAGAACTTTCGCAACGATGCATACTCAGGGAGAACACTTCTTGATAATTAGTGAGAGATCATCTTATAATGCTACCGTCAAACTAAGCAAAATAAGATGTATAAAAGATAAACATCATATGCAATCAAAATATGTGACATGATATGGCCATCATCATCTTGCGCCTTTGATCTCCATCTCCAAAGTACTGTCATGATCTCTATCGTCACCGGCATGACACCATGATCTCCATCATCTTGATCTATATCAATGTGTCGTCACACGGTCGTCTCGCCAACTATTGCTCTTGCAACTATTGCTATTGCATAGCGATAAAGTAAAGCAATTATTTGGCACTTGCATCTTATGCAATAAAGAGACATGAAGGAAATATGCCCTAGAGGCAATAATAAAGTTATTATTTATTTCCTTATATCATGATAAATGTTTATTATTCATGCTAGAATTGTATTAACCGGAAACATAATACTTGTGTGAATACATAGACAAACAAAGTGTCACTAGTATGCCTCTACTTGACTAGCTCGTTAATCGAAGATGGTTATGTTTCCTAACCATAAACAAAAGATTTTTTATTTGATTAACGGGATCACATCATTAGGAGAATGATGTGATTGACATGACCCATTCCATTAGCTTAGCACCCGATCGTTTAGTATGTTGCTATTGCTTTCTTCATGACTTATACATGTTCCTATGACTATGAGATTATGCAACTCCCGTTTGCCGAAGGAACACTTTGTGTGCTACCAAACGTCACAACGTAAATGGGTGATTATAAAGGTGCTCTACAGGTGTCTCCAAAGGTACATGTTGGGTTGGCGTATTTCGAGATTAGGATTTGTCACTCCGATTGTCGGAGAGGTATCTCTGGGCCCTCTCGGTAATACACATCACATAAGCCTTGCAAGCATTGCAACTAATGAGTTAGTTGTGAGATGATGTATTACGGAACGAGTAAAGAGACTTGCCGGTAACGAGATTGAACTAGGTATGGGATACCGACGATTGAATCTCGGGCAAGTAACATACCGATGACAAAGGGAACAACGTATGTTGTTATGCGGTCTGACCGATAAAGATCTTCGTAGAATATGTAGGAGCCAATATGGGCATCCAGGTCCCGCTATTGGTTATTGACCGGAGACGTGTCTCGGTCATGTCTACATTGTTCTCGAACCCGTAGGGTCCGCACGCTTAAGGTTTCGATGACAGTTATATTATGAGTTTATGAGTTTTGATGTACCGAAGGAGTTCGGAGTCCCGGATGAGATCGGGGACATGACGAGGAGTCTCGAAATGGTTGAGACGTAAAGATTGATATATTGGACGACGACTATATTCGGACATCGGAAAGGTTCCGAGTGGATTCGGGTATTTTTCGGAGTACCGGGTAGTTACGGGAGAAGCAATGGGCCTTGATGGGCTTTAGTGGGAAGAGGAGAAAGGGCCAAGGGGCTGCTGCGCCCCCCTCCCCTCTGGTCCGAATTGGACTAGGGAAAAGGGGGCCGGCCACCTCTCCTTCTCCTCCACTTCCTTCTCCCTTCCTCCCCTCTTGGTGGACTCCTACTAGGACTTGGAGTCCTAGTAGGACTCCACATCCTGGCCGCACCTATGCCTTGGCCGGCCTCCTCCTCCTCCATCCTTTATATACTGAGGCAAGGGGCACCCCATGAACACAAGTTGATCCACGTGATCTATTCCTTAGCCGTGTGCGGCGCCCCCAGCCACCATAGTCCTCGATAATATTGTAGCGGTGCTTAGGCGAAGCCCTGCAGGAGTAGTACATCAAGATCGTCACCACGCCGTCGTGCTGACGGAACTCTTCCCCGACACTTTGCTGGATCGGAGTCCGGGGATCGTCATCGAGCTGAACGTGTGCTAGAACTCGGAGGTGCCGTAGTTTCGGTGCTTGATCGGTCGGACCGTGAAGACGTACGACTACATCAACCAACGCTTCCGTTGTCGATCTACAAGGGTACGTAGATCACATCCCCTCTCGTTGCTATGCATCACCATGATCTTGCGTGTGCGTAGGAATTTTTTTGAAATTACTACGCCGAAACCCAACAGTGGCATCCGAGCCTAGGTTTTATATGTTGATGTTATATGCACGAGTAGAACACAAGTGAGTTGTGGGCGATATAAGTCATACTGCTTACCAGCATGTCATACTTTGGTTCGGCGGTATTGTTGGACGAAGCGGCCTGGACCGACATTACGCGTACGCTTACGCGAGACCGGTTCTCCCGACGTGCTTTGCACATAGGTGGCTTGCGGGTGACAGTTTCTCCAACTTTAGTTGAATCGAGTGTGGCTACGCCCGGTCCTTGAGAAGGTTAAAACAGCACCAACTTGACAAACTATCGTTGTGGTTTTGATGCGTAGGTAAGATTGGTTCTTGCTTAAGCCCGTAGCAGCCACGTAAAACTTACAACAACAAAGTAGAGGACGTCTAACTTGTTTTTGCAGGGCATATTGTGATGTGATATGGTCAAGACATGATGCTAAATTTTATTGTATGAGATGATCATGTTTTGTAACCGAGTTATCGGCAACTGGCAGGAGCCATATGGTTGTCGCTTTATTGTATGCAATGCAATCGCACTGTAATGCTTTACTTTATCACTAAACGGTAGCGATAGTCGTGGAAGCACAAGCTTGGCGAGACGACAACGATGCTACGATGGAGATCAAGGTGTCGCGCCGGTGACGATGATGATCACGACGGTGCTTCGGAGATGGAGATCACAAGCACAAGATGATGATGGCCATATCATATCACTTATATTGATTGCATGTGATGTTTATCTTTATGCATCTTATCTTGCTTTGATTGACGGTAGCATTATAAGATGATCTCTCACTAATTATCAAGTAGTGTTCTCCCTGAGTATGCACCATTGCGAAAGTTCTTCGTGCTGAGACACCACGTGATGATCGGGTGTGATAGGCTCTACGTTCAAATACAACGGGTGCAAAACAGTTGCACACGCGGAATACTCAGGTTATACTTGACGAGCCAAGCATGTACAGATATGGCCTCGGAACACGGAGACCGAAAGGTCGAGCGTGAATCATATAGTAGATATGATCAACATAGTGATGTTCACCAATGAAACTACTCCATCTCACGTGATGATCGGACATGGTTTAGTTGATTTGGATCACGTAATCACTTAGAGGATTAGAGGGATGTCTATCTAAGTGGGAGTTCTTAAGTAATATGATTAATTGAACTTAAATTTATCATGAACTTAGTCTTGGTAGTATTTTGCAAATTATGTTGTAGATCAATAGCTCGCATTGTTGTTTCCCTGTGTTTATTTTGATATGTTCCTAGAGAAAATTGTGTTGAAAGATGTTAGTAGAAATGATGCGGATTGGATCCGTGATCTGAGGTTTATCCTCATTGCTGCACAGAAGAATTATGTCCTTGATGCACCGCTAGGTGACGGACCTATTGCAGGAGCAGATACAGACATTATGAACGTTTGGCTAGCTCAATATGATGACTACTAGATAGTTTAGTGCACCATGCTTAATGGCTTGGAATCGGGACTTCAAAGACGTTTTGAACGTCATGGAGCATATGAGATGTTTCAGGAGTTGAAGTTAATATTTCAAGCAAATACCCGAGTTGGGAGATATGAAGTCTCCAACAAGTTCTATAGCTAAAAGATGGAGGAGAATCGCTCAACTAGTGAGCATATACTCAGATTGTCTGAGTACTACAATCGCTTGAATCAAGTGGGAGTTAATCTCCCAGATAAGATAGTGATTGACAGAATTCTCTAGTCACCATCACCAAGTTAGTAGAACTTCGTGATGAACTATGATATGCAAGGGATAACGGAAACGATTCCCAAGCTCTTCGTAATGCGGAAATTGACGAAGGTAGAAATCGAGAAAAACATCAAGTGTTGATGGTAGACAAGACCACTAGTTTCAAGAAAAGGGCAGAAGGGGAACTTCAAGAAGAACAACAAGCAAGTTGCTGCTCAAGTGAAGAAGCCCAAGTCTGGTCCTAAGCCTGATACTAAGTGTTTCTACTGCAAAGGGACTGGTCACTGGAAGCGGAACTACCCCAAGTGATTGGCAGATAAGAAGGATGGCAAAGTGAACATAAGTATATTTGATATACATGTTATTGATGTGTACTTTACTAGTGTTTATAGCAACCCCTCAGTATTTGATACTAGTTCAGTTGCTAAGATTAGTAACTCGAAACGGGAGTTGCAGAATAAACAGAGACTAGTTAAGGGTGAAGTGACGATGTGTGTTGGAAGTGGTTCCAAGATTGATATGATCATCATCGCACACTCCCTATACTTTCGGGATTAGTGTTGAACCTAAATAAGTGTTATTTTGGTGTTTGCGTTAAGCATGAATATGATTTGATCATGTTTATTGTAATACGGTTATTCATTTAAGTAAGAGAATAAATTGTTGTTCTGTTTACATGAATAAAACCTTATATGGTTACACACCCAATGAAAATAGTTCGTTGGATCTCAATCGTAGTGATACACATAATCATAATATTGAAACCAAAAGATGCAAAGTTAATAATGATGGTGCAACTTATTTGTGGCACTACCGTTTAGGTCATATTGGTGTAAAGCGCATGAAGAAACTCCATGCTGATGGGCTTTTGGAATCACTTGATTATGAATCAGTTGATGCTTGCGAACCATGCCTCATGGGCAAGATGACTAAGACTCTGTTCTTCGGAACAATGGAGCGAGCAACAGATTTGTTGGAAATCATACATACTGATGTATGTGTTCCGATGAATATTGAGGCTCGCGACAAGTATCATTATTTTCTGATCTTCACAGATGATTTGAGCAGATATGAGTATATCTACTTGATGAAACATAAGTCTGAAACATTTGAAAAGTTCAAAGAATTTCAGAGTGAAGTGAAAAATCATCGTAACAAGAAAATAAAGTTTCTACGATCTGATCATAGAGAAGAGTATTTGAGTTACGAGTTTGGCCTTCAGTTAAAAACAATGTGAAATAGTTTCACTACTCACGCCACCTGGAACACCACAATGTAATGGTGTGTCCGAACGTCATAACCGTACTTTATTAGATATGGTGCGATCTATGATGTCTCTTACCGATCTACCACTATCATTTTGGGGTTATGCATTAGAGACAGCTGCATTCACGTTAAAGGGCACCATCTAAATCTGTTGAGACGACACAGTATGAACTATGGTTTGGCAAGAAACCAAAGTTGTCGTTTCTTAAAGTTTGGGGTTGCTTATATGAAAAAGTTTCATCCTGATAAGCTCAAACTCAAATCGGAGAAGTGCGTCTTCATAGGATACCCAAAAGAAAATGTAGGGTACACCTTCTATCATAGATCCGAAGGCAAGATATTCGTTGCTTAGAATGGATCCTTTCCAGAGAAGGAGTTTCTCTCGAAAGAAGTGAGTGGGAGGAAAGTAGAACTTGATAAGGTAATTGTACCTTCTCCCTTATTGGAAAGTAGTTCATCACAGAAATCTGTTCCTGTGGCTACTACACCAATTAGTGAGGAAGCTAATGATGATGATCATGTAACTTCAGATCAAGTTACTACCGAATCTCGTAGGTAAACCAGAGTGAGATCCGCACCAGAGTGGTACGGTAATCCTGTTCTGGAGGTCATGCTACTTGACCATGACGAACCTACGAACTATGAAGAAGCGATGGTGAGCCCAGATTCCGCAAAATGGCTTGAGGCCATGAAATCTGAGATGGGATCCATGTATGAGAACAAAGTATGGACTTTGGTTGACTTGCCCGATGATCGGCAAGGATCTTCAAGAGGAAGACGGACGCTGATAGTAGTGTTACTATCTACAAAGCTAGAATTGTCGCAAAAGGTTTTTGACAAGTTCAAGGTGTTGACTACGATGAGATTTTCTCACTCGTATCTATGCTTAAGTCTGTCCGAATCATGTTAGCAATTGCCGCATTTTTTGAAAACTGGCAAATGGATAAACAAAACTGCATTCCTTAATAGATTTATTAAAGAAGAGTTGTATATGATACAACCAGAAGGTTTTGTCAATCCTAAAGGTGCTAACAAAATATGCAAGCTCCAGCAATCCATCTATGGACTGGTGCAAGCATCTCAGAGTTGGAATATACGCTTTGATATGTTGATCAAAGCATATAGTTTTATACAGACTTGCGATGAAGCCTGTATTTACAAGAAAGTGAGTGGGAGCACTACAATATTTCTGATAAGTATATGTGAATGACATATTGTTGATCGGAAATAATGTAGAATTATTCTGCAAAGCATAAAGGAGTGTTTGTGAAAGTGCGTTATATCGACTAGAGGGGGGTGAATAGGCGATTTTTATGAAAGTCTTCAAAACGTGGAAGTTATGAACACAAACAGTAGAGATATGCCTATTACTATGCAGCGGAAGTTAGATTACACTAGGCAAGCCATGGTCAAGTATTCAATAGAGTGAAGGCACAATGACAAGTAGCTGCAGTGTAATAATGATCAGGTAGGAAGAAGTTATGAAGCCAAACAAATTGAAGGAAATATGCCCTAGAGGCAATAATAAAGTTATTATTTATTTCCTTATAATCATGATAAATGTTTATTATTCATGGTAGAATTGTATTAACCGGAAACATAATACATGTGTGAATACATAGACAAACAAAGTGTCACTAGTATGCCTCTACTTGACTAGCTCGTTAATCAAAGATGGTTATGTTTCCTAACCATGAACAATGAGTTGTTATTTGATTAACGAGGTCACATCATTAGTTGAATGATCTGATTGACATGACCCATTCCATTAGCTTAGCACCCGATTGTTTAGTATGTTGCTATTGCTTTCTTCATGACTTATACATGTTCCTATGACTATGAGATTATGCAACTCCCGTTTGCCGGAGGAACACTTTGGGTGCTACCAAACGTCACAACATAACTGGGTGATTATAAAGGATCATTACAGGTGTCTCCAAAAGTAGATGTTGGGTTGGCGTATTTCGATATTAGGATTTGTCACTCCGATTGTCGGAGAGGTATCTCTGGGCCCTCTCGGTAATACACATCACATAAGTCTTGCAAGCATTACAACTAATATGTTAGTTGTGAGATGATGTATTACGGAACGAGTAAAGAGACTTGCCGGTAACGAGATTGAACTAGGTATTGGATACCGACGATCGAATCTCGGGCAAGTAACATACCGATGACAAAGGGAACAACGTATGTTGTTATGCGGTTTGACCGATAAAGATCTTCGTAGAATATGTAGGAGCCAATATGGGCATCCAGGTCCCGCTATTGGTTATTGACCGGAGACGTGTCTCGGTCATGTCTACATTGTTCTCGAACCCGTAGGGTCCGCACGCTTAAGGTTTCGATGACAGTTATATTATGAGTTTATGCATTTTGATGTACCGAAGGTTGTTCGGAGTCCCGGATGTGATCACGGACATGACGAGGAGTCTCGAAATGGTCGAGACGTAAAGATTGATATATTGGAAGCCTATATTTGGATATCGGAAGTGTTCCGGGTGAAATCGGGATTTTACCGGGTTACCGGGAGGGTTACCGGAACCCCCCGGGAGCTATATGGGCCATAGTGGGCCTTAGTGGAAAAGAGAAGGGGCTGCCCTAGATGGGCTGCGTGCCCCCCCTTCCCCTAGTCCTATTAGGACTAGGAGAGGTGGCCGGCCCCCTCCTCCTCTTTTCCCCTCCGAGGAATCCTAGTTGGACTAGGATTGGAGGGGGAATCCTACTCCCAGAGGGAGTAGGACTCTCCTGCGCCTCCCTCCTTGGCCGGCCAGCCTCCCCCCTCTACTCCTTTATATACGGAGGCAGGTGACACCTCTACACACACAAGTTGATCCACGTGATCTATTCCTTAGCCGTGTGCGGTGCCCCCTGCCACCATATACCTCGATAATACCATAGCGGAGTTTAGGCGAAGCCCTGCTGCTGTAGTACATCAAGATCGTCACCACGCCGTCGTGCTGACGGAACTCTTCCCCGACACTTTGCTGGATCGGAGTCCGGGGATCGTCATCGAGCTGAACGTGTGCTCGAACTCAGAGGTGCCGTAGTTTCGGTGCTTGATCGGTTGGATCGTGAAGACGTACGACTACTTCCTCTACGTTGTGTGATCGCTTCCGCAGTTGGTCTGCGTTGGTACGTAGACAACACTCTCCCCTCTCGTTGCTATGCATCACATGATCTTGCGTGTGCGTAGGAAATTTTTTGAAATTACTACGAAACCCAACAGTGGTATCAGAGCCTAGGTTATTTATGTTGATGTTATATGCACGAGTAGAACACAAGTGAGTTGTGGACGATACAAGTCATACTGCCTACCAGCATGTCATACTTTGGTTCGGCGGCATTGTTGGACGAGACGACCTGGACCAACATTACGCGTACGCTTACGCGAGACCGGTTCCCCCGACGTGCTTTGCACATAGGTGGCTTGCGGGCGACTGTCTCTCCAACTTTAGTTGAACCAAGTATGGCTACGCCCGGTCCTTGCGAAGGTTAAAACGGAGTCTATTTGACAAACTATCGTTGTGGTTTTGATGCGTAGGTGAGATTGGTTCTTACTTAAGCCCATAGCAGCCACGTAAAACATGCAACAACAAAGTAGAGGACGTCTAACTTGTTTTTGCAGGGCATGTTGTGATGTGATATGGTCAAGGCATGATGCTGAATTTTATTGTATGAGATGATCATGTTTTGTAACCAAGTTATCGGCAACTGGCAGGAGCCATATGGTTGTCGTTTTATTGTATGCAATGTAATTGCGATGTAATGCTTTACTTTATTACTAAACGGTAGCGATAGTCGTGGAAGCATAAGATTGGCGAGACGACAACGATGCTACGATGGAGATCAAGGTGTCGCGCCGGTGACGATGGTGATCATGACGGTGCTTCGGAGATGGAGATCACAAGCACAAGATGATGATGGCCATATCATATCACTTATATTGATTGCATGTGATGTTTATCTTTTTATGCATCTTATCTTGCTTTGATTGACGGTAGCATTATAAGATGATCTCTCACTAAATTATCAAGAAGTGTTCTCCCTGAGTATGCACCGTTGCCAAAGTTTGTCGTGCCCAGACACCACGTGATGATCGGGTGTGATAAGCTCTACGTCCATCTACAACGGGTGCAAGCCAGTTTTTGCACACGCAGAATACTCAGGTTAAACTTGACGAGCCTAGCATATGCAGATATGGCCTCGGAACACGGAGACCGAAAAGTCGAGCGTGAATCATATAGTAGATATGATCAACATAATGATGTTCACCGATGAAACTACTCCATCTCACGTGATGATCGGACATGGTTTAGTTGATTTGGATCACGTGATCACTTAGAGGATTAGATGGATGTCTATCTAAGTGGGAGTTCTTAAGTAATATGATTAATTGAACTTAAATTTATCATGAACTTAGTCCCTGATAGTATCTTGCTTTTTTATGTTGATTGTAGATAGATGGCTCGTGCTATTGTTCCGTTGAATTTTAATGCGTTCCTTGAGAAAGCAAAGTTGAAAGATGATGGTAGCAATTACACGGACTGGGTCCGTAACTTGAGGATTATCCTCATTGCTGCTCAGAAGAATTACGTCCTGGAAGCACCGCTGGGTGCGAGGCCTGCTGCTGGAGCAACACCAGATGTTGTGAACGTCTGGCAGAGCAAAGCTGATGACTACTCGATAGTTCAGTGTGCCATGCTTTACGGCTTAGAATCGGGACTTCAACGACGTTTTGAACGTCATGGAGCATATGAGATGTTCCAGGAGTTGAAGTTAATATTTCAAGCAAATGCCCGAATTGAGAGATATGAAGTCTCCAATAAGTTCTATAGCTGCAAGATGGAGGAGAACAGTTCTGTCAGTGAGCATATACTCAAAATGTCTGGGTATAATAATCACTTGATTCAATTGGGAGTTAATCTTCCGGATGATTGCGTCATTGACAGAATTCTCCAATCACTGCCACCAAGCTACAAGAGCTTTGTGATGAACTATAATATGCAAGGCATGAACAAGACTATTCCCGAGCTCTTCGCAATGCTGAAAGCTGCGGAGGTAGAAATCAAGAAGGAGCATCAAGTGTTGATGGTTAACAAGACCACTAGTTTCAAGAAAAAGGGCAAAGGGAAGAAGAAGGGGAACTTCAAGAAGAACGGCAAGCAAGTTGCTGCTCAAGAGAAGAAACCCAAGTCTGGACCTAAGCCTGAAACCGAGTGCTTCTACTGCAAGCAGACTGGTCACTAGAAGCGGAACTGCCCCAAGTATTTGGCGGATAAGAAGGATGGCAAGGTGAACAAAGGTATATGTGATATACATGTTATTGATGTGTACCTTACTAGAGCTCGCAGTAGCACCTGGGTATTTGATACTGGTTCTGTTGCTAATATTTGCAACTCGAAACAGGGACTACGGAATAAGCGGGCACTGGCAAAGGACGAGGTGACGATGCGCGTGGGAAACGGTTCCAAAGTCGATGTGATCGCGGTCGGCACGCTACCTCTACATCTACCTTCGGGATTAATATTAGACCTAAATAATTGTTATTTGGTGCCAGCGTTGAGCATGAACATTATATCTGGATCTTGTTTAATGCGAGACGGTTATTCATTTAAATCAGAGAATAATGGTTGTTCTATTTATATGAGTAATATCTTTTATGGTCATGCACCCTTGAAGAGTGGTCTATTTTTATTGAATCTCGATAGTAGTAATACACATATTGATAATGTTGAAGCCAAAAGATGCAGAGTTGATAATGAAAGTGCAACTTATTTGTGGCACTGTCGTTTAGGTCATATCGGTGTAAAGCGCATGAAGAAACTCCATACTGATGGACTTTTGGAACCACTTGATTATGAATCACTTGGTACTTGCGAACCGTGCCTCATGGGCAAGATGACTAAAACACCGTTCTCCGGTACTATGGAGAGAGCAACAGATTTGTTGGAAATCATACATACCGATGTATGTGGTCCGATGAATATTGAGGCTTGTGTCGGATATCGTTATTTTCTCACCTTCACAGATGATTTAAGCAGATATGGATATATCTACTTAATGAAACATAAGTCTGAAACATTTGAAAAGTTCAAAGAATTTCAGAGTGAAGTTGAAAAACATCGTAACAAGAAAATAAAGTTTCTATGATCTGATCGTGGAGGAGAATATTTGAGTTACGAGTTTGGTGTACATTTGAAAAACTGTGGAATAGTTTCGCAACTCACGCCACCCGGAACACCACAGCATAATGGTGTGTCCGAACGTCGTAATCGTACTTTACTAGATATGGTGCGATCTATGATGTCTCTTACTGATTTACCGCTATCATTTTGGGGTTATGCTTTAGAGACAGCCGCATTCACGTTAAATAGGGCACCATCAAAATCCGTTGAGACGACGCCTTATGAACTGTGGTTTGGCAAGAAACCGAAGTTGTCGTTTCTTAAAGTTTGGGGCTGCGATGCTTATGTGAAAAAGCTTCAACCTGATAAGCTCGAACCCAAATCGGAGAAATGTGTCTTCATAGGATACCCAAAGGAAACTGTTGGGTACACCTTCTATCACAGATCCGAAGGCAAGACATTCGTTGCTAAGAATGGATCCTTTCTAGAGAAGGAGTTTCTCTCAAAAGAAGTGAGTGGGAGGAAAGTAGAACTTGACGAGGTAACTGTACCTGCTCCCTTGTTGGAAAGTAGTACATCACAGAAAACTGTTTCTGCGACACCTACACCAATAAGTGAGGAAGTTAATGATAATGATCATGAAACTTCAGAACAAGATACTACTGAACCTCGTAGATCAACCAGAGTAAGATCCGCACCAGAGTGGTACGGTAATCCAGTTCTGGAAGTCATGCTACTAGATCATGATGAACCTACGAACTATGAAGAAGCGATGGTGAGCCCAGATTCCGCAAAGTGGCTTGAAGCCATGAAATCTGAGATGGGATCCATGTATGAGAACAAAGTATGGACTTTGGTTGACTTGCCCGATGATCGGCAAGCAATTGAGAATAAATGGATCTTTAAGAAGAAGACTGACGCTGATGGTAATGTTACTGTCTACAAAGCTCGACTTGTCGCAAAAGGTTTTCGGCAAGTTCAAGGAATTGACTACGATGAGACCTTCTCACCCGTAGCGATGCTTAAGTCCGTTCGAATCATGTTAGCGATTGCCGCATTTTATGATTATGAAATTTGGCAGATGGATGTCAAAACTGCATTCCTGAATGGATTTCTGGAAGAAGAGTTGTATATGATGCAACCGGAAGGTTTTGTCGATCCAAAGGGAGCTAACAAAGTGTGCAAGCTCCAGCGATCCATTTATGGACTGGTGCAAGCCTCTCGGAGTTGGAATAAACGTTTTGATAGTGTGATCAAAGCATTTGGTTTTATACAGACTTTCGGAGAAGCCTGAATTTACAAGAAAGTGAGTGGGAGCTCTGTAGCATTTCTGATATTATATGTGGATGACATATTGCTGATTGGAAATGATATAGAATTTCTGGATAGCATAAAGGGATACTTGAATAAAAGTTTTTCAATGAAAGACCTCGGTGAAGCTGCTTACATATTAGGCATTAAGATCTATAGAGATAGATCAAGACGCTTAATTGGACTTTCACAAAGCACATACCTTGACAAGATTTTGAAGAAATTCAAAATGGATCAAGCAAAGAAAGGATTCTTGCCTGTTCTACAAGGTGTGAAGTTGAGTAAGACTCAATGCCCGACCACTGCAGAAGATAGAGAGAATATGAAAGATGTTCCCTATGCATCAGCCATAGGCTCTATCATGTATGCAATGCTGTGTACCAGACCTGATGTATGCCTTGCTATAAGTTTAGCAGGGAGGTACCAAAGTAATCCAGGAGTGGATCACTGGACAGCGGTCAAGAACATCCTGAAATACCTGAAAATGACTAAGGATATGTTTCTCGTATATGGAGGTGACAAAGAGCTCACCGTAAAAGGTTACGTTGATGCAAGCTTTGACACTGATCCGGACGATTCTAAATCGCAAACCGGATACGTGTTTACATTAAACGGTGGAGCTGTCAGTTGGTGCAGTTCTAAACAAAGCGTCGTAGCGGGATCTACATGTGAAGCGGAATACATAGCTGCTTCAGAAGCAGCGAACGAAGGAGTCTGGATGAAGGAGTTCATATCCGATCTAGGTGTCATACCTAGTGCATCGGGTCCAATGAAAATCTTTTGTGACAATACTGGTGCAATTGCCTTGGCAAAGGAATCCAGATTTCACAAAAGGACCAAACACATCAAGAGACGCTTCAATTCCATCCGGGATCTAGTCCAGGTGGGAGACATAGAGATTTGCAAGATACATACGGATCTGAATGTTGTAGACCCGTTGACTAAGCCTCTTCCACGAGCAAAACATGATCAGCACCAAGGCTCCATGGGTGTTAGAATCATTACAGTGTAATCTAGATTATTGACTCTAGTGCAAGTGGGAGACTGAAGGAAATATGCCCTAGAGGCAATAATAAAGTTATTATTTATTTCCTTATAATCATGATAAATGTTTATTATTCATGCTAGAATTGTATTAACCGGAAACATAATACATGTGTGAATACATAGACAAACAAAGTGTCACTAGTATGCCTCTACTTGACTAGCTCGTTAATCAAAGATGGTTATGTTTCCTAACCATGAACAATGAGTTGTTATTTGATTAACGAGGTCACATCATTAGTTGAATGATCTGATTGACATGACCCATTCCATTAGCTTAGCACCCGATTGTTTAGTATGTTGCTATTGCTTTCTTCATGACTTATACATGTTCCTATGACTATGAGATTATGCAACTCCCGTTTGCCAGAGGAACACTTTGGGTGCTACCAAACGTCACAACGTAACTGGGTGATTATAAAGGAGCATTACAGGTGTCTCCAAAAGTAGATGTTGGGTTGGCATATTTCGAGATTAGGATTTGTCACTCCGATTGTCGGAGAGGTATCTCTGGGCCCTCTCGGTAATACACATCACATAAGCCTTGCAAGCATTACAACTAATATGTTAGTTGTGAGATGATGTATTACGGAATGAGTAAAAAGACTTGCCGGTAACGAGATTGAACTAGGTATTGGATACCGACGATCGAATCTCGGGCAAGTAACATACCGATGACAAAGGGAACAACGTATGTTGTTATGCGGTCTGACCGATAAAGATCTTCGTAGAATATGTAGGAGCCAATATGGGCATCCAGGTCCCGCTATTGGTTATTGACCGGAGACGTGTCTCGGTCATGTCTACATTGTTCTCGAACCCGTAGGGTCCGCACGCTTAAGGTTACGGTGACAGTTATATTATGAGTTTATGCATTTTGATGTACCGAAGGTTGTTCGGAGTCCCGGATGTGATCACGGACATGATGAGGAGTCTCGAAATGGTCGAGACGTAAAGATTGATATATTGGAAGCCTATATTTGGATATCGGAAGTGTTCCGGGTGAAATCGGGATTTTACCGGGTTACCAGGAGGGTTACCGGAACCCCCCGGGAGCTATATGGGCCATAGTGGGCCTTAGTGGAAAAGAGAAGGGGCTGCCCTAGATGGGCTGCGCGCCCCCCCTTCCCCTAGTCCTATTAGGACTAGGAGAGGTGGCCGGCCCACCTCTCTCTCTCTTTCCCTTGGGAATCCTATTTGGAATAGGATTGGGGGGGAGTCCTACTCCCGGTAGGAGTAGGACTCCTCCTGCGCCTCCATAGGGCTGGCCGCACCCCTCCCCCTTGGCTCCTTTATATACGGAGGCAGGGGCACCTCTAGACACACAAGTTGATCCACGTGATCTATTCCTTAGCCGTGTGCGGTGCCCCCTGCCACCATATTCCTCGATAATACTGTAGCGGAGTTTAGGCGAAGCCCTGCTGCTGTAGTTCATCAAGATCGTCACCACGCCGTCGTGCTGACGGAACTCTTCCCCGACACTTTGCTGGATCGGAGTCCGGGGATCGTCATCGAGCTGAACGTGTGCTCGAACTCGGAGGTGCCGTAGTTTCGGTGCTTGATCGGTTGGATCGTGAAGACGTACGACTACTTCCTCTACGTCGTGTCAGCGCTTCCGCAGTCGGTCTGCGTTGGGTACGTAGACAACACTCTCCCCTCTCGTTGCTATGCATCACATGATCTTGCGTGTGCGTAGGAAATTTTTTGAAATTACTACGAAACCCAACAGTACTAACAATGCAGCTGAGTATGAAGCCTTGCTCCACGGTCTCCGGATGGCTAAGGAGATGAATCTAAGTCGAGTTAAGTGCTTCGGTGACTCGGACCTCGTGGCTCAACAAGTGTCTGGCACTTGGGATTCCAAGGACCCACTCATGGCAGCATATCGTCGTGAGGTGGATATTGTTGCAGGCACTTTAAAGGCTATCAGGTGGACCACGTGGACCGACGGAAGAATGAAGCGGTGGACGCTTTAAGCTGGCTGGGCTCTCAGCGCAAACCCCGCCCAATGTTTTTCTGGATGTGCTGCACAACCCGTCGGTCAAGCTCCCTGGTGAAGCGGAATTGGCTATTCCTGATCCGGAGGCTCAATTGGTGGCAGCTCTTCATGTTATTCCGGATTGGACGCTTCCTTACCTGGCGTACATGAACCGGGGCGAGTTACCAGAGGATGAGACTCTGGCCCGACAGATAATCCGGCGTCCAAGTCCATGACTATTGTCAATGGCGAGTTGCATCATTGCAGTGTATCAGGGGCGTTTCAACGCTGTGTGTCTCCTGAAGAAGGCTGTGAAATTTTGCGTGAGATCCACGAAGGAGATTGTGGTCACCACGCCGGTTCAAAATCTTTGGTGGCTAAAGCGTTTCGCCATGGCTTCTATTGGTTAACTGCTCATGCTGATGCGGAGGATCTGGTCAGACGATGTGACGTTGCCAAAAGTTTTCAAGACGTGCTCATGTGCCGGCTCAAGAATTGAGAATGATTCCAATTACTTGGCCGTTTGCGACTTGGGGGCTGGATATGGTTGGGCCTTTCAAAAGGTCCAAAGATAAGAAGACCCACCTCCTGGTGGCGGTTGACAAGTTTACAAAGTGGGTGGAGGCAGAACCTGTTAGCAAGTGTGATGCGGCCACGGCGGTTCAGTTCATCAAAAAAGTGATTTTCCGGTTTGGCTTTCCACACAGTATCATCACAGATAATGGTACCAATTTGTCCAAGGGTGCCATGAAGGAGTTCTGCGAACGGGAGCACATCCGGCTTGACGTTTCATCAGTGGCACACCCACAGTCCAATGGTCAAGCAGAAAGGGCTAATCAAGAGATCTTGAGAGGCATCAAGCCCCGGCTTATGGTTCCTTTGCAGAGAACCGGGTTGTTGGGTAGAAGAGTTACCATCTGTGTTATGGAGCATCAATACTACACCCAACAGATCAACAGGATACACACCGTTCTTCATGGTCTATGGAGCGGAGGCGGTTCTCCCTAGTGATATCCGTCATGATTCACCTCGTGTGGCGGCTTATGTTGAAGCGGACAACGAGACAGCACGGCAAGATGCTTTGGACCGGTTGGATGAAGAGCGTGACATAGCAGCTGCCCGCTCGGCGATTTACCAACAGGATCTTCGTCGTTATCACAGTCGCCGAGTTAGAACCAGAACCTTTCAAGAGGGAGATTTGGTGCTTCGGCTCATCCAAGATCAGACTGATATGCATAAGTTATCCCCACCTTGGGAGGGACCTTTCGTGGTCAGCAAGAATCTGCACAACGGGTCATACTATCTGATCGATATTCGAGAGCATAAAGACTCACGTACATCAGAGGAGGAGACCAACAGGCCGTGGAACATAGCTCATCTTCGGCCTTACTATACCTGAGCCATTGGCTCTACTTATGTACATATTATGACGATGTATATATTATGATTAATATAATAAACCGGAACCTCAGCTAAAGCGGGGTATCTGTTCTTTTACATCATGTGTGGTTACACGGAGTTGTTCTGTCTTAAAGCGGCCTCCGGTTTACCCCTTGAAAGTTTTTAAAATATCACTTGGGGGCTTGGTCGTATCCGAACCAATGCAACACCTTTTGATAGGCGAAAGCCACCAGATCACTTGGGGACATGGTCAAGTCTGAACCAGTCACGCCTCTTGATCGGCCTAAGGCCATAGAATCACTTGGGGGCTTGGTCGAACCCGAACCATTGCCACGCCTCTTGATCGGCATAATGCCACGGTTTCATTTGGGGACCTGGCTGACTTGAACCATAGCTACACCTATCGGGGAGCTTGGTCGTGTCCGACCATGGTAACGCCATCTGATCGGCTCAAATAAGCCTCTTTTTGCAAACGGTTTTATCATTGCCTTTGCTTCAAATTTTCTTTGATAGATATTTCTTTCTTTTTGTTGCGTTTTTAAACCGACAAAGTTTTAAACCGGTTCAACTGTCAATTGACGAACACGGTCCATTTTTAATCCGGAGACTATTTGCTCGGTTTGATTTTCTGTTCACATCTCAAAATAACACGGTGTTTATCATAACCCGGCACGGTTTACATGGTAAACCGGCATTACATACACAGGAGCTTTTCTCCTTCGACGGTATAGGTTTATATACCTCCGTTTCAAGATTGGCAACGCCAACTTCATGCCCAACGATGGCAGGTATTTTGTATCACAAGATTTGATCATGTACTCAATTTCATTGCATGTATATACAAAGATCATAATCCGGCTGGCGGTACAACCGCTTGGCAGTTTAAGATTTTGTGATTGCAGGAAAAATAGATTGAAGGTTTTGATCATTCAAAAGAAGTGTAAGTACCAGTACTATGCACGAAGGCATCAAAAGCAAGAGTATTGGCTATCCTATTACAAGGCAACATGGTGCCCAAATAAGATCATTGTTTTTCTCGCGGAATATAAAAGAGAGCAATTTAAACCGGCCTCTGGTTCAAGCTTGGTCGCCGGCCTGGCCTGATGGTTGCGGGTCATCTGCGCCGCTTCAGCTCTGCTTCCCTACCCAGTGGCTGGAAATCAACAGTTGTCCAGTCGATTCCCATTAAGGCTTGAAAGACAGCTTCATCATGGATCAGCAACGACGGTTCAATATCAGGAGCGTAAGTATGCTTACGGATTGGAGGGATCAGATTCTCCGCTTCAGGAATTGGTGCAGCCACTCGTTTGTTCTGGTGTCATATTGGGCTTGATAATGAGACAAGTATGCTCTTTCCACCAATTGACAAGCTAGAGGGCGCACCTCCCGGTTTTATCGCTCTCAGGTCCTCCTCGTTGAACTCTGAACCATCTTCTTTCAAGTGGGGGTAGCCTTGAGCTGCTTCAACAGGATCAAAATCCGGCACCCACGCTTTTGCCCGGATTAAGGCATTGATAGCGCCGGTTCGAGCAGCAGATTTCTTTCAGCTCTTCAACCCGGGCAGGAAGCATAGACAGTTTTCAGGGTGTCTTGGATCAAGGTGGGCGCCGGGTTGTTATGGGACGCAGTTGAGATGATCCGCTGCGCGCCAGCTATACAATTGCTCTATCAGTGTATAGGCGGCTTTCAATTTCTTCCGCACATCTGACCCCAAGTGACCAATGCGTGTCCCTGTAACATTACAAAGGATTCACAAACCAGACAATCATAAGAAGGCCGAGTTATCCAGAAGTCAAGAAAGCTTACCAAAGATGGCGCAGTCATGGCATGCACTTGACGCTTTACGCTGGTCAGTTCATCTACCACCGGTTTAAGTGCGGCTTCGGCATTTTAACTGCTTAGTTAAAGCGGCCTTCTCAGTGCCCAGTCCGCCCGCTCTTTCTTGAATCCTCCTTAAGCTGTTCCATGACGCTTAAAGCGCTGGTCAACTCTCTCTTTTGCTTTGGAGGTTTCAGCTTGTTGGGATTTCAGATTTTCTTGGAGATCGGCGACTTGGTTTTCTTTTGTCTTCAGCTCAGCCTGCATACAGACAGTTATATGATTCACAAGCAGTACAACAATTGAAGTACCAACCACATAACAAGTTATGCACTTGGCACTTGGGGGCTAATATATTTGATCTTAATCTTTCAATATTTAAAGTCCCAAGATCAATACAAGTATTCAACTTGGCACTTGGGGGCTAATGGCTATTTGCTCGAATAAGATGACAATTACTTAAAGTCCCGGTTTAACTACGCTAAGTTGAACCGGCCCTTGGGGGCTACATCAGCGAATTCCGAAGCATTGAGATTTATATTAGCAAGTCCCGGTTTGAATGAAGATTCTAAACCGGCCCTTGGGGGCTAGGAGAATTAACAAGATTGAAATATCCAAGCAGGAAAAAGCACATGGAAGTTACCTCAAATTTCTCTTTCATCATATTCACCAGACCAGCTTCATAATCACGGCTGGTATACAGCCGGTTCAGGTAGCCAGAATGAAGATCTTGGGCATTCAGAGCAGCATAGGTCGCCAAGTCAACATTCCACTTGCCTTTGCCCATGGCAGCAAATTCTTCTTTGGCGGTATGCTTGGATAAAGACAACAGGATTGCTGGGCTCTGTACGGCCAATGCCAGTAATTACAACTTCATCATCCTTAGCATCACCGGTTTGCACTGGCGCAGTCGGTTTGTCAGCAGGCTGGGATGGACTGGTGGATCTCCCAAACCGGATGGGGCTTGTGGGCTGGTCGACAGGGCCTGAGGTGTCAATAGGCCTTTCTTCAGCAATAAAATCGTCATCTTGCTGTGGTGGATCATTGGGTATATCTTCATGAATAGCCGCTTCAAGATCTGGTGTTTTACCCGGTTCAGGGACGGCGTCCTCCTCGGCCGCTTTATCCAGGCGAGCCTTCTTGCTCGGCCTAGGCTTGGCCCTGAAAGGAATAACAAAGTCAAATACAGCATATGTTACAAAGTAATGCACCAAAATGTTGTGATAAGTATAGCTTACCCAAGCACCGTTTTGAGCGGTGGCAGCTGAGTAGCCGATGACTCGCCAGAGGATGAGTGGGAAGTAACCTGATAATCGGAGTCAGATGGATTAAGAGGTTGACGAAAACAGCCCGCTTTAGGACAAGCACTGACAAGCAAATTAGAGACCTCTGAACGGCGTTTCTGAACCGGACTGTTCGGTAAACCGGCGGAGGTAACTACCTGGCCGCTGTGCCGGGTTGTGCGGCGAGCTTCGTGCTGTTGGGTCTTCATAAGAAATTTGGGATCCAAGTAAGCAAGAGGATGAGAAAATTTAACCTTCCGGTTTGCCTGACGGATTTTTAGTGAAGGCAAAGGGTTTGAATCGGAAGAGAGAGTAATTACCTCTGCAGCATCAGCATGGCTGGCTTCGGCATCATCCTGACAAATATCATCATCAATAAGGCATGAAAAATAAGCCAAGTGAGTCAAGCTCTACCTCAAGGTCCGGATTACCCACATCATCATCAGGGGCCGGATCAGAAGATGCAGTGGTTTTCTTCTTATGAGCAGGCGCGTTTCACGACTTTAGTCTTTGGCCGGGTTGGTCTTCCGGTTTGTCTGTTTTTTCTGGCTTCTCCTGTGGAAGTTCTTGCTCCAAAACGGATCATTCCCTGTTTAAACAGACATTGATATTAAACAATGACCAGATATATCAATAACAGGTTCAGTAAAAAGAAAATCAAACTCTTACAGCTGGCGGTTTGTTGGTGGCACAGAAGGGAAGCAGGCCGGTTCGAGCACAGATGTGTTCCGGTTCATTCAGCATTTTATTCACAGCCTCTGTGATTTCTTCGTCGGTGAGCTGGATGTTAGCATGTCGCAGTGGGTCATCAACACTGCCAGTATACTCGCACATCAAACCGGAGCGCTGACTAAGGGGCAGTATGCTCCACGATATCCAACAGCGAGCGAGATCAACCCCTGTTAAACCGTTGGCCATGAAGGCTCTGAGCTTGGACAGTTGAGGAGCGTATTTGCTTCTCTCCTTGGCAGTCAACCTTTGCGGAAAGGGGTGTGTATTGCTAAGCCGCTCCGGACGAAAGCCAGGCAAAGGATTTTCATCAGCAGGGGAGGTGTCTTTGCAATAGAACCATGTTTGATTCCACTCTTTGGGGTGGCTGTGCAGTTTGGCGTGAGGGTATGTGACCTCTTTCCTTTTCTGAATCGCCACACCACCCAATTCCGTATTGGAACCGTCAGTAAACTCAGTGCGGCGTTTAGATGGAAGCAGTCTCTGAACAACTCAACTGTGGGCTCCTCTTGAAAGAACACCTCACAGAGCACTTGGAAGTGACATATGTTTGTAACAGAGTTGGGGCCAGTGTCTTGTGGGCGGAGTTGAAAATTGGCTAAGACATCCCGGTAAAATTTAGAACCGGGCGGCTTAAAGCCCCGGGCTAAGTGATCTGCGAAAACGACGACCTCTCCTTCTTGAGGTGTGGGAGGGCATTCTTTGCCAGGGACCCTCCAATGGATGGTGTTTTTGCTGCCTAAAGCGCCGATCAGGACTAAATTGTTCAGTTGAGTCTCTGTGACGCGAGAAGGAACCCAGTTGCACTCATATACTTGCTTGGCCATGATGAAATCTACAAGATAGGTGATTCCGGTTCAAGAATGCATTGATTAAAGTACACTGGTATGTACAATGTTAAACCGGAGACAGCTCTATCTAAACCGGAGTTTTATGAAGACAGCATCTGGCGGTTCAACAAGGGGACTAATGGTATATACCGGTTTATTAATTTTTTCTACACCAAGTTAAACGCGCTGGATCTAAGCATTGAAACAGTTGAGATTGCGGATGGGTAAGTGTACAGAAACAGATTTCACAAGATTTCTCTACAGCGATGGATCTGAAGCAAGTTCAGAAAAGAAGGAAAATATTCAAAAGCTCAAAGCAGAACAGTATTGAATTAAAAAGGGCAGGAATATATATATGAGATCTATGGTTTTGGGCATGAAACTAAAGGCGGATACTAAAAGTTACCACTACACAGAGCAGGGTTCACAGATGCATCCAGAGCTAGTATATGAACACGAACAGGTGATGAACACTGCAAGAACACGAAACCCTAGAACAGATCTGTGTTGAGAAGAGCAGAAGGCTTACCAGAGTTGAGGAAGACGCGGAAGGTTGCCGCGGTGCTCTGGTGCGTTCAGGTTGATGCAGCGGCCAAGGTTGGTGCAGAAGTTGACGGCGGCGGCGAGCTTCCGAGGCTGGCGACGCTAGGAAGACGAAGAGGAAGGGCACGAAGGGGAGAAAAGAAATGACCCTTCGGTCCTATTTATAAGGCAAAAAGACATGTGTCAGGCGCATGAATCAAGGAACCGCGAATTTCGGAAGCGGAGCTGTCGCCTCGGTTGTTGTGGGTCTATTAAACAAGGAGATATCATGGATGTTTTCTTTATGACAGATGACGTCACTCCGGTTTACAGCAACTGGAGAAGATGACATCACGGCGGTTCAATAACTACAAGAAGATGTTGAAGATGAAGATTTTTGCTAAGGATTGACATGAACCCGTTCAAACCAATCTGGGGCCTAATGTTGGGGATATTACTACTGGGCATAAACTGGCCTATTTGGGCCGAGTTAACTTCATCAGTAGTCCAAGAGTGTTAAAGCCCAAGAACATAGATGAGGGCCTAAGGCCCGCAGTCGGTTTAAGACTTGTAGCTGTAAACCGGCATTTGTATGTAAATTTGTGCTGTAAGTTAGGAATAAGGAGAGACCAACCCGGATACAAATATGAACCAGTGTTGGGACTCTGTGAACCGACGGGCGTCACCCGTGTATATAAGGGGACGACCCGGCGGCGGTTCAGGACAACAGACAACAACTCGAGACTTAGGCGAAGCTTGTTTGCTCCCTAGGCATCGAAACCCCATCAATTCCATCACAACTAGGCGTAGGCTTTTACCTTCATCGAAGGGGCCGAACTAGTATAAACCCTCTTGCGTCCCTGTGTCCGCTTTAACCCCTTCAAACCAACCCGTTGCGAATGGCTCCACGACTAAGTCCTTCATGAGGACATCTGCCGTGACAAAACCACGACAATTACGCTGTGGTGTTCCGGGTGGTGTGAGTTGTGAAACTATTCTGATTGTTTCAAATGTAGACCAAACTCGTAACTCAAATATTCTCCTCCACGATCAGATCGTAGAAACTATATTTTCTTGTTACGATGATTTTCAACTTCACTCTGAAATTCTTTGAATTTTTCAAATGTTTCAGACTTATGTTTCATTAAGTAGATATACCCATATCTACTTAAATCATCTGTGAAGGTGAGAAAATAACGATATCCACCACGAGCCTCAACATTCATCAGACCACATACATCGGTATGTATGATTTCCAACAAATCTGTTGCTCTCTCCATAGTACCGGAGAACGGTGTTTTAGTCATCTTGCCCATGAGGCACGGTTCGCAAGTACCAAGTGATTCATAATCAAGTGGTTCCAAAAGTCCATCAGTATGGAGTTTCTTCATGCGCTTTACACCGATATGACCTAAACGACAGTGCCACAAATAAGTTACACTTTCATTATCAACTCTGCATCTTTTGGCTCCAACATTATGAATATGTGTATTACTACTATCGAGATTCAATAAGAATAGACCACTTTTTAAGGGTGCATGACCATAAAAGATATTACTCATATAAATAGAACAACCATTATTCTCTGATTTAAATGAATAACCGTCTCGCATTAAACAAGATCCAGATATAATGTTCATGCTCAACGCTGGCACCAAATAACAATTATTTAGGTCTAATATTAATTCCGAAGGTAGATGTAGAGGTAGCGTGCCAACCGCGATCACATCGACTTTGGAACCGTTTCCCACGCGCATCGTCACCTCGTCCTTTGCCAGTGCCCGCTTATTCCGTAGTCCCTGTTTCGAGTTGCAAATATTAGCAACTGAACCAGTAAGGTACACATCAATAACATGTATATCACATATACCTTTGTTCATCTTGCCATCCTTCTTATCCGCCAAATACTTGGGGCAGTTCTGCTTCCAGTGACCAGTCTGCTTGCAGTAGAAGCACTCAGTTTTAGGCTTAGGTCCAGACTTGGGTTTCTTCTCCTGAGCAGCAACTTGCTTGCTGTTCTTCTTGAAGTTCCCCTTCTTCTTCCCTTTGCCCTTTTTCTTGAAACTAGTGGTCTTGTTGACCATCAACACTTGATGCTCCTTCTTGATTTCTACCTCCGCAGCTTTCAGCATTGCGAAGAGCTCGGGAATAGTCTTGTTCATCCCTTGCATATTATAGTTCATCATGAAGCTCTTGTAGCTTGGTGGCAGTGATTGGAGAATTCTGTTCAATGACGCTATCATCCGGAAGATTAACTCCCAGTTGAATCAAGTGATTGCAGTACCCAGACATCTTGAGTATATGCTCACTGACAGAACTATTCTCCTCCATCTTGCAGCTGTAGAACTTATTGGAGACTTCATATCTCTCAATCCGGGCATTTGCTTGAAATATTAACTTCAACTCCTGGAACATCTCATATGCTCCATGACGTTCAAAACATCGTTGAAGTCCCGGTTCTAAGCCGTAAAGCATGGCACACTGAACTATCGAGTAGTCATCAGCTTTGCTCTGCCAGACGTTCTTAAACGTCGTAGTTGCATCAGCAGCAGGCCTGGCACCCAGCGGTGCTTCCAGGACGTAATTCTTCTGTGCAGCAATGAGGATAATCCTCAAGTTACGGACCCAGTCCGTGTAATTGCTACCATCATCTTTCAACTTTGCTTTCTCAAGGAACGCATTAAATTAACGGAACAACAGCACGGGCCATCTATCTACATCAACATAAACAAGCAAGATACTATCAGGTACTAAGTTCATGATAAATTTAAGTTCAATTAATCATATTACTTAAGAACTCCCACTTAGATAGACATCCCTCTAATCCTCTAAGTGATCACGTGATCCAAATCAACTAAACCATGTCCGATCATCACGTGAGATGGAGTAGTTTCATGGTGAACATCATTATGTTGATCATATCTACTATATGATTCACGCTCGACCTTTCGGTCTCCGTGTTCCGAGGCCATATCTGTATATGCTTGGCTCGTCAAGTATAACCTGAGTATTCCGCGTGTGCAACTGTTTTGCACCCGTTGTATTTGAACGTAGAGCCTATCACACCCGATCATCACGTGGTGTCTCAGCACGAAGAACTTTCGCAACGGTGCATACTCAGGGAGAACACTTTTGATAATTAGTGAGGGATCATCTTATAATGCTACCGTCAATCAAAGCAAGATAAGATGCATAAAAGATAAACATCACATGCAATCAATATAAGTGATATGATATGGCCATCATCATCTTGTGCTTGTGATCTCCATCTCCGAAGCACCGTCATGATCACCATCGTCATCGGCGCGACACCTTGATCTCCATCGTAGCATCGTTGTCGTCTCGCCAATCTTATGCTTCGACTATCGCTACCGCTTAGTGATAAAGTAAAGCATTACAGGATTGCATTGCATACAATAAAGCGACAACCATATGGCTCCTGCCAGTTGCCGATAACTCGGTTACAAAACATGATCATCTCATACAATAAAATTTAGCATCATGTCTTGACCATATCACATCACAACATGCCCTGCAAAAACAAGTTAGACGTCCTCTACTTTGTTGTTGCAAGTTTTACGTGGCTGCTACGGGCTTAGCAAGAACCGTTCTTACCTACGCATCAAAACCACAACGATAGTTTGTCAAGTTGGTGCTGTTTTAACCTTCGCAAGGACCGGGCGTAGCCACACTTGGTTCAACTAAAGTTGGAGAAACTGACACCCGCCAGCCACCTGTGTGCAAAGCACGTCGGTAGAACCAGTCTCGCGTAAGCGTACGCGTAATGTCGGTCCGGGCCGCTTCATCCAACAATACCGCCGAACCAAAGTATGACATGCTGGTAAGCAGTATGACTTATATCGCCCACAACTCACTTGTGTTCTACTCGTGCATATAACATACGCATAAAACCTGGCTCGGATGCCACTGTTGGGGAACGTAGTAATTTCAAAAAATTCCTACGCACACGCAAGATCATGGTGATGCATAGCAACGAGAGGGGAGAGTGTTGTCCACGTACCCTCGTAGACCGAAAGCGGAAGCGTTAGCACAACGCGGTTGATGTAGTCGTACGTCTTCACGATCCGACCGATCAAGTACCGAACGTACGGCACCTCCGAGTTCAGCACACGTTCAGCCCGATGACGTCCCTCGAACTCCGATCCAGCCGAGTGTTGAGGGAGAGTTTCGTCAGCACGACGGCGTGGTGACGATGTTGATGTTCTACCGACGCAGGGCTTCGCCTAAGCACCGCTACAGTATTATCGAGGTGGACTATGGTGGAGGGGGGCACCGCACACGGCTAAAAGATCAACTTGATCAATTGTTGTGTCTATGGGGTGCCCCCTGCCCCCGTATATAAAGGAGCAAGGGGGGTGCGGCCGGCCAGGGAGGGCGCGCCAGGAGGAGTCCTACTCCCACCGGGAGTAGGACTCCCCCCTTTCCTAGTTGGAATAGGATTCGGGAGGGGGAAAGAGAGGGAGAGAAGGAAGGGGGCGCCGCCCCCCTCTCCTTGTCCTATTCGGACTAGGGGGAGGGGCGCGCGGCCCAGCCCTGGCCGCCTCTCCTCTTCTCCGTAAAGGCCCACTAAGGCCCATTTACCTCCCGGGGGGTTCCGGTAACCTCCCGGTACTCCGGTAAAATCCCGATTTCACCCGGAACACTTCCGATATCCAAACATAGGCTTCCAATATATCAATCTTCATGTCTCGACCATTTCGAGACTCCTCGTCATGTCCGTGATCACATCCGGGACTCCGAACAACCTTCGGTACATCAAAACATATAAACTCATAATAAAACTGTCATCGAACATTAAGCGTGCGGACCCTACGGGTTCGAGAACTATGTAGACATGACCGAGACACGTCTCCGGTCAATAACCAATAGCGAACCTGGATGCTCATATTGGCTCCCACATATTCTACGAAGATCTTTATCGGTCAGACCGCATAACAACATACGTTGTTCCCTTTGTCATCGGTATGTTACTTGCCCGAGATTCGATCGTCGGTATCTCAATACCTAGTTCAATCTCGTTACCGGCAAGTCTCTTTACTCGTTCCGTAATACATCATCCCGCAACTAACTCATTAGTTGCAATGCTTGCAAGGCTTTAGTGATGTGCATTACCGAGAGGGCCCAGAGATACCTCTCCGACAATCGGAGTGACAAATCCTAATCTCGAAATACGCCAACCCAACAAGTACCTTCGGAGACACCTGTAGAGCACCTTTATAATCACCCAGTTACGTTGTGACGTTTGTAGCACACAAAGTGTTCCTCCGGTAAACGGGAGTTGCATAATCTCATAGTCATAGGAACATGTATAAGTCATGAAGAAAGCAATAGCAACATACTAAACGATCGGGTGCTAAGCTAACGGAATGGGTCAAGTCAATCACATCATTCTCCTAATGATGTGATCCCGTTAATCAAATGACAACTCATGTCTATGGTTAGGAAACATAACCATCTTAATTAACGAGCTAGTCAAGTAGAGGCATACTAGTGACACTCTCTTTGTCTATGTATTCACACATGTATTATGTTTCCGGTTAATACAATTCTAGCATGAATAATAAACATTTATCATGATATAAGGAAATAAATAATAACTTTATTATTGCCTCTAGGGCATATTTCCTTCAGAGTTGTGGGCAATAATAGTCATACTGCTTACCAGCATGTCATACTTTGATTCGGCGGTATTGTTGGATGAAGCGGCCCAGACCGACATTACATGACCACGTTCATGAGACTGGTTCTACCAACGTGCTTCGCACACAGGTGGCTAGTGGGTGTCTGTTTCTCCAACTTTAGTTGAATTGAGTGTGACTACGCACGGTCCTTGTTGAAGGTTAAAACAGCAAACTTGACAAAAAATTGTTGTGGTTTTGATGCGTAGGTAAGAACGGTTCTTGCTAGAAGCCCGTAGAAGCCACGTTAAACTTGCAACAAGAAAGTAGAGGACGTCTAACTTGTTTTTGCAGGGCTTGCTGTGATGTGATATGGTCAAGATGTGATGATATATAAATTGTTGTATGAGATGCTCATGTTTTGGAAAAGTTATCGGTAACTGGCAAGAGCCATATGGTTATCGCTTTATTGTATGAAATGCAATCGCCATGTAATTGCTTTACTTTATCACTAAGCGGTAGCGATAGTCGTAGAAGCAATAGTTGGTGAGACGAGAATGATGCTTCGATGGAGATCAAGGTGTCAAGCCGGTGACGATGGTGATCATGATGGTGCTTTGGAGATGGAGATCAAAGGCACAAGATGATGATGGCCATATCATAATCACTTATATTGATTGCATGTGATGTTTATCCTTTATGCATCTTATTTTCTTAGTTCGGCGGTAGCATTATAAGATGATCTCTCACTAAATTTCAAGGTATAAGTGTTCTCCCTGAGTATGCACCATTGCTACAGTTCGTCGTGCCGAGACACCACGTGATGATCGGGTGTGATAAGCTCTACGTTCACATACAACGGTGCAAGCCAGTTTTGCACACGCAGAATACTCGGGTTAAACTTGACGAGCCTAGCATATGCAGATATGGCCTCGGAACACTGAGACCGAAAGGTCGAGCGTGAATCATATAGTAGATATGATCAACATAGTGATGTTCACCATTGAAAGCTACTCAATCTCACGTGATGATCAGACATGGTTTAGTTGATATGGATCACATGATCACTTAGATGATTAGAGGGATGTCTATCTAAGTGGGAGTTCTTAAGTAATATGATTAATTAAACTTTAATTTATCATGAACTTAGTATTTTGCATGTCTATGTTGTTGTAGATAAATGGCCCGTGCTACTATTCCATTGAATTTTAATGCGTTTCTAGAGAAAGCTAAGTTGAAAGATGATGGTAGCAACTACACGGATTGGGTCCGTAACTTGAGGATTATCCTCATTGCTGCACAGAACAATTACCTCCTGGAAGCACCGCTAGGTGCCAAACCCGCTGCAGGAGCAACTCCAGATGTTATGAACACCTGGCAGAGCAAATCTCATGACTACTCGATAGTTCAGTGTGCCATGCTTTACGGCTTAGAACCGGGACTTCAACGACGTTTTGAACGTCATGAGCATATGAGATGTTCCAGGAGTTGAAGTTAATATTTCAAGCAAATGCCCGGATTGAGAGATGTAAGTCTCCAAAAGTTCTACAGCTGCAAAATGGAGGAGAATAGTTTCCTAATTTCCTTGTCTTTTTTCCGAAATTGTATTCCACGAACGTTCTCTTGGCAGCACATTTGCGTGACGTGATTTCGACCCCAAATCACTCCATGTCTTCATCATGTGTGTTCATTTCCTTGCCTGTTTTTTTGGAATTGTATTGTATTCCGTGAAAGTTCCCTTGCCAGAGGTTTACGCAACGTGATTGCCACCCGACATCGCTATGTGATTCTCTAACATGCGCTTCATGTGATCCCTTACCGTTGTTTGGACGTCATGATGTAGTAGTTTATTTTTAACTCTTAAAATCTTTTAATCTCCGCCTTTGTTATTTGGATCAACGGAACATGTATTTTAAGCCTATATGAATTAATTTGGTGGCTTATTTGTGTCTTGTTTAGCAATATATAGTTTTTTCCGCAATAATATAATATATTTAATCTAAAATATGATAACATGCAATGTTTACTCTTTATTTGATTTAAAACATTGTTATAAATTAAGCTATTTGTGGAATTTTATTCCTATGAAACCTTTTTTAATAATTTTATTAATGAAAACTTTTTTTTCTTCAAATCAATTCAACTTTCTAATTTTTTATTTCACATAATAGTACGCTGAGTTTCATGTATGAATTATAAATATATATTTACTAATTCTTGTGAGTGTTCATTGTAAAATATACCTGTATTAATTTATTTAAAACTTTATTTAAATCCTTTTACATAAATTTGCTAATAATTAAGTTATGTGTGCCAAAGTTATTTAATCTCAACGTACAACCACCATCAGACGTCCGACCATGAATCGGAATAGAAGTAAATTAGCAGTACATTTTGTTTACCTGATGACATCATCATGCGATCATCGCATGCAATGCTAATCCAACTCTTATCTAATTGGTGCGGTCACCACATGCATGCTTCTTTTTAACACGTATGTAATCTGGTTCCTATTTATCCATGTTGGACTCAGCTTTTATGTGAACTCATCTTTACTTATCCGTGTTGGACTCAACTTTTTTTTTTTGAACCCTTGAACAGTAGGAGAACCTCCCACTGTTATGCTTGTATTAAAATGGTGATGTACAATTTACATGGTGTATATACATTTGTCAACCGTACGTGTTAATGACACATGTTGATATTTGCTGGGTTTTTTTACTGGTTCCGATTGGCTGTTGATAGGACACGATCTTTTTTTTTGTGTGCCAGTTACGTGTCGGATTCTAAGAATTGTACACGATATTGTTCTACGTAACTTTTAGAATTTCTAAAAAACACTTTTGTGACTTCTAATCTCAACCATTATATACTTTTAATCTGAGCCGTTCAAATATCATAACTTTAGACTGCTCAATCTCCACCGTTACTTTTCTATCATTTTAAGTATATAATAGATAGATAGATAGATAGATAGATAGATACCTCACCCTCAGACATCATACCATATTTCCGCTTATCCTCTTTGGTGTCCTCGTCGGCAGTGGTTGCGGTACCAGTTGTCACTAACCAATGTTTGACAGGTCCAATAGTTGGATCGTTAAGCCTCCTTCGTGTCCGAGGAGATCAAGAGCGTCAAACACAATTTATTTTACATCCGGCTAATATAATAGGGAAAGGCACTGCACCTAATGTATGTCTATGTTATCATGTAAATTGAATAGTTTGTGTTAGATAGACCGTAAATCCTTAGTTGAACTCATGCATTATGACGGGTGTCACTAAGCCGAGTGAGGCTAGTCGTACATGAAGACGCGATGGAGAAAAAGGTTCGCTCCATATCCCTAGTTTAATAAATTGAATTAAAACAATACATATGTGTGTATTCTATTTTCTTAACCCTCATAATAATGTTATTAAAAAGTACTAACTTTTATTATTAAATTCCTTTTACTGGTATTTTACCAGCGCTTCCAATACATATTACTCCTTTAGTACGTAGTCTCATGAATCCTTCTAGCCCCCCACCATGAAACCTTCCATGTTACATCTAGTTTTTTTTAAGAACATCTCACGTCTAATTCTTCCCTTCCTTTTTATTTCTCTGCCATGTCTCATGTTTTGAATTCCATCCCATCACCGTCAGATTCCATCATGTATCTTTCCATGTCACGTGTATTTTTGAATTCCAGCCCGTCACCTATTAATAATCCACCATGTACCTTCCTTCCTTCCATCTCAGGTCTAGTTCTCCTCTTCCTAGCCCTAAAAGAAGTTCTCCTCTTCCTTCTTATTTCTCTCTCTCCTAGTTCTTTCATTCCTTTGTCAGGTCTCATGTCATTTGACATGTAGTTCTCTCAACTAAATTTCCCTCCTTTATTTTTTGTCACGCCGTTCCTTACCCTTGGCTTATTGATTCCCAAGTCAGCTCCTTGATACCTAAAAACTCAAAAAGGTATATCAACTGAAGGGATTATCTATAAGCAACCAAGGTGAGACTATTGAATAGACAAAACAACCTTCATCTAAACACAAAAATTGATCTAGCTCAATCGGTTGCGATGAATTGAGGTTGCCAATTTGATTCCAAACGGGAACTAATATTTTTGCCTTGCCTGCCTTGGGGCGGCTTTGCTGGGCCACAACGCAAACTAAGGCCAAGCGAGACACCTGAGACATTCATAAAAACAAACACACTGAGAAATGAAAAAAGATAAGCGTTTTTCTTTCACCTGGGAACAAAAGGTGTTTTTTTCTTCACTTGCATGTGGCCCTTGTGCAAGATGGATGAAAAATCCTACGCGATGGACATACCGAAAATTCAGAGAACCGCACCTTGCTTTATTAGTAGGTACAGATTAAAAAGTGTTAGATACAATACTTCCCAGTTTTAAAATTCAAATTTCAAAATAATATTTGTGTTTTTAGAAAATGTTCTCAAATTCGAAAAAAAAACGCTATAGTACCTCCTAGTTTTAAAAAAAAAATCAGGTTTCAAAAAAAAATAAAAAGAGAAATATTGTTGTTTGTGAAAAATATGTTTTAGTTTAAATTTTTTGTTTAGAAATTTGCTAAAATATTCGCGTTCTAAAACATATCTACTTTTTCCAAAAAAAAATGTTTTTCCTTTTGCCATTAGTATCTGGCGCGGGTGTTTGCTAATTTAGGATGTCGCGCTGCAACTTAAACGAAGTGTTACGATTAATCCAGCGGCTTGCATTCTGACGTGTCAAGCGCGAGCGCCTGGGTTCGAGTCCTCACTGTCCTTAATATTTTTTTGTCTTGGACTTTTTTTTACTGGGGCGAGCTGTTTGTACAGCAACCGCTAGTGGGCCGGCCCATCGCAGCTCGGCTTCATGTATCATGCGATTTTTTTGGCCGAAACAAATTGTGACGAACGAAAACGACTGGTCCGACGTATGAAGAACCAAAAAGATTGGAGAAACAATCCTCCCTTTAATATTAGGTAGAGATTGTCCACTTAGCACACGTAGTAACGTGAAATACGATTATTTTATCCTACTATATGATAAGCAGTGAGGTACCAGGCAACTTAGTTATCTGTGATGGACTCTCTTAAACGCCATCATTATTTATCTCTGCGCGTTTGAGCTGTGCATTTGTCGATGGGCCTGGGAGTTGAGCAAGTAGGGTAGTGGCCTGGGTCCAAAGTAATAAAAGCAGCACAAAAACATTTTTTGAGTGTAGGCTTTTCCTTGCTCAAGCTTGCCTATTAGAATCGCCAGTGCTTGAAAGGAAAAGTGAAGGAAAAACATAGGAATTGGAAAGTTTCCTATGGTACTACTATTAATGAATTTGGTTCAAACGAATGTAGCAAAGGAAAAATGTAGGATTTGTTCCTTTAGTCTCTTTGAAAGAAAAATCGTAGGAATTTTGATTTCCACTTGTCCTCCTCTTCAAATTCCTATTCATGAAGCACAAGACTAAGAGATAGTAGCATAATAGCATTATAACCGTACATTTTCTTGTGGGTTGACTTAATCTCACCATGCTTCTTTGCATCCTGTGATCTTCCAATTCTTGTGAATCAAACACCCAGATTGGCAAAAATCCTGTGTTTTTAAATTCTCTGTTTTGCACGTGCATTCCTATCCTATTCCTGTCTATTTCCTATCCCTGCATTGTTAAAATCCACAAATTCAAACAAGCCCTTACACAATTACTTCTGTTACAGATATGTGTCAAAGAAAACCTTGTGTGGCTTGTCCTGCTTCTATTGCGCTGTGTTCCACCCCAGCTCAGTTGCTCCAACGACGGAAGGGTTCACCACAGCAGGGATCCGCTCTCCAGACTATCTTTCGCCGCCTCAGATCTTCTTCCCCGCCGCCGGCAGCCACGACAACTGCATTACCATCATCAACTGAGCAGATGACCTTAAGTATTAGACGGGTCCCCAAGAGAGGTCGCACTCTTCCGTGTCTGCTTACGTTATGCATCACTTAATATGATGACATGCTACTTTATCATCATATTCACCTATTAGACTCCGAGTTGGGTCCAAACTAATGTTGAAACTTGAGTTTTTAAATGGTTGTGGGGTACATATTGGGGCAACAATCAGTACTATCTGGTTAATCTCGGGTGTCTACTATGAGTTTCATGTTGGGTGCAACAAACATTGAAGGAGCCATTCTCTGTATTTTTTAACTAAAGCTATTATCTGCCTGCTATCATTGGTTTTGGGTCTATCTACAGTTTGCTACCATCACTCTGAATTTGTGCATGCACTCCTTACATAATCTCACTATATTTTATTCCTATGCATGTCAATTATTGTACACAATGGAACTAAACATGTAGGGCAAAAGAGACGAGCCTTGCATGGAAATAAAATTTCATGCAGACGTCGCTCCATGGTGGGCACAAAGGCAGCCCCCCTCCACCCATTTCGGATCGTAATCAAGAGGAAGATAACTGTTTTGAGGGGGATTCAGAAGAAGAAGACCACTCATATTTACCCCCTGAGGTCTTCGCTCTAACTTGGCATGCTGATGTTGGTAATATCATGCATATGGTGCCTTGCATTGCTTACTGTATACATCAAATATGTCATCTGCTTAGTTTAGACATGCTTTGTGTCAATGCCATCTGTTTAGTTTCTTTATCGTATATGTGAATCATGCAATGCCATCTTGTTTAGCCAGGCATCATATATGTAGATTTTGCAATGTCACCCTGGTTAGCCAGTCATCTTATATGTGAATTATATCATGCCATCATTTTTATTACGTGTTAAATTTGTCAACAATTTTAGTACATTCAATTACTCTTCCTGTGCATCAGCCATTCAGCACGGTCATGGAAGCCAGGCATCATATATGTAGATTTTGCAATGCCACCCTGGTTAGCCAGTCATCTTATATGTGAATTATATCATGCCATCATTTTTTTATTATGTGTTAAATTTGTCAACAATGTTAGTACATTCAATTACTCTTCCTGTGCATCAGCCATTCGACACAGTCATGGAAAAATCTGAAGTGGAAACAAGGTCTTCAGAGCACACAATGATATCTGACGAAGCGCATGTCTTGATGGTTACGGATAGCTCCTCAGAGGAGGATTCAGAGACAGATGACCAGTCCTATCCCCCCCCCCCCGAGGTGCATGCTCTAACTTGGTAGGGTTATGTTGCTCATATCGTGCGTATGGTATCTTGCATTGCTATGTCATTTGCTTAGTTTCGACATGCTTTGTGTGAATGCCACCTGTTTAGTGTCTAATTACCATATATGTGAATTATGCGATGCCATCTTGTTGCAAGACGTTATATATGTGAATTATGCAATGCTATCTTGTTGCAAGGCATTATATATATGTGAATTATGCAATGCCATGCTGTTTAGCCAAGCGTCATATATGTGAATTATATCATGCAGTCCTTTTTTGTATTTCTCGTTGCATTTGTCGACAATGTTTGTATATTCAACTACTCTTCATGTGCATCAGCCATTTGAATTGGTGATGGAGAAATCTGGAGTGAAAACAAGGTCTTCAGAGCAGACAATGCTACCTGCTGAAGCAGATATTTTGCTGGTTACAGATAGCTCTTCAGAGGAGGATTCAGAGGAAAATGACCAGTCCTATTATCCCCCTAAGGTGTATGCTTAAACTTGGCAGGGTTATATTACTCATATCATGCACATGTTGTATTGCAATGCTTAGTTTTTACATCATATACACAATATTGAATGTCATATCCTTAGTTGACACATCATATATGCGATTTCCCTCTGCTCACTTGCTTAGTATATAAATCATATATTTGAATTATATCATGCCAAGATGTTTACATAGACAGTATGTATCTGAATTATGGCATGCCAACCCATTTTCTAAAGACATAATATAGTTATATCATTTCATCTTGTTTACATAGTCATCATATTTTGAATTATGTCATTCTATCTGTGAATTATATCATGCCATCATGTTTCCATCGACGGCATGTTTGTGATTTATGGCATGCCAACCACTTTAATAGACACATCGTATAGTTATATCATGTCATCCTATTTACATAGTCATCATATTTTGAAGTATGTCATTCTATCCTATTTAGTTAGCCATCATACATATAAAATTGTGTCATGCTATCCTGTTTAATTAGCCATCATATATGTGAAATTATGTCTTGCTATTCTATTTGGTTAGACAACATAAATGTGAATTATTTCATGCCCTGTTTTCTTCCCTACTATCCGTTGCACTTGTCTATCTTACAATGTCTGTACATTCAATTACTTTTCTTGTTTATCAGCCATTTCAATTGGAGGGGGTGATGGCAGTATCTGTGGGAGTAAAAACACGGTCTTCAGAAAAGATCGTGCTACCTGTCGATGCAGATAGAACCACGGTTGTACTTGCCCAAGAACCAGCTGTTGGGGATCGTAGCAGAATTTAAATTTTTTTACGCATCACCAAGATCAGTCTATGGAGTATTCTAGCAACGAGGGGAATAGGAGTGCATCTACATACCCTTGTAGATCGTGAGCGGAAGCGTTCAAGTGATCGCGAGCGGAAGCGTTCAAGTGAATAGGAGTGCATCTACATACCCCAACCGTACTCGTCGTGATCCAAATCACCGATGATCCTAGCGCCGAACGGACGGCACCTCCGCGTTCAACACACGTACGGTTGGGGAAGACGTCTCCTCCTTCTTGATCCAGCAAGGGGGAAGGAGAGGTTGACGAAGATCCAGCAGCACGACGGCTGGTGGTGGATGCAGCAGAGTCTTGGCAGGGCTTCGCCAAGCACCAACGAGAGGGAGAGGTGTTACGGGAGGGAGAGGGAAGCGCCAGGGGCAAGGGTGCGGCTGCCCTCCCTCCCCCGTCTTTATATAGGGGCCTTGGGGGCGCGCCAGCCCTAGGAGATGCAATCTCCAAGGGGGGCAGCGGCTAAGGGGTGGCTTCCCCCCAAGCCAAGTGGGGGGCGCCCCCACCCCTAGGGTTTCCCAACCCTAGGCGCAGGGGAGGCCCAAGGGGGGCGCACCAGCCCACCAGGGGCTGGTTCCCCTCCCACTTCAGCCCATGGGGCCCTCCGGGATAGGTGGCCCCACCCGGTGGACCCCCGGGACCCTTCCGGTGGTCCCGGTACAATACCGATTACCCCCAAAACTTTCCCAATGGCCAAAACTTGACTTCCTATATATAAATCTTTACCTCCGGACTATTCCGGAACTCCTCGTGATGTCCGGGATCTCATCCGGGACTCCGAACAAATTTCGGGTTATTGCATACTAATATCTCTACAACCCTAGCGTCACTGAACCTTAAGTGTGTAGACCCTACGGGTTCGGGAGACACGCAGACATGACCGAGACGCCTCTTTGGTCAATAACCAACAGCGGGATCTGGATACCCATGTTGGCTCCCACATGCTCCTCGATGATCTCATCGGATGAACCACGATGTCGAGGATTCAATCAATCCCGTATACAATTCCCTTTGTCAATCGGTACCTTACTTGCCCAAGACTCGATCGTCGGTATCCCAATACCTTGTTCAATCTCGTTACCGGCAAGTCACTTTACTCGTACCGTAATGCATGATCCCGTGACCAACCCCTTGGTCACATTGAGCTCATTATGATGATGCATTACCGAGTGGGCCCAGAGATACCTCTCGGTCATAAGGAGTGACAAATCCCAGTCTTGATTCATGCCAACCCAACAGACACTTTCGGAGATACCCGTAGTGCACCTTTATAGTAACCCAGTTACGTTGTGACGTTTGGCACACCCAAAGCACTCCTACGGTATCCGGGAGTTGCACAATCTCATGGTCTAAGGAAATGATACTTGACATTGGAAAAGCTCTAGCAAATGAACTACACGATCTTTGTGCTATGCTTAGGTTTGGGTCTTGTCCATCACATCATTCTCCTAATGATGTGATCCCATTATCAATGACATCCAATGTCCATAGTCAGGAAACCATGACTATCTGTTGATCAACGAGCTAGTCAACTAGAGGCTCACTAGGGACACGTTCTGGTCTATGTATTCACACATGTATTACGATTTCCGGATAACACAATTATATCATGAATAATAGACAATTATCATGAACAAGGAAATATAATAATCATTTTATTATTGCCTCTAGGGCATATTTCCAACACCAGCCCCACCACACATAACCCAGACTCACGCAGATTGTACCCCTACCCAGTTGGACAGAGAACCAGCTACACCCCTTCTAACCCCAACCCCAACAGATAGTAACCCAGTTCCAATTGACACAACACCGTCTCCACCACAAAGCACCCGAACACGAGCAGTTAGTAAGGCAACTGCAGTGCCCAAAGCACGAGGACCACCACTCTGAACCCCAAGTCAATGCTTAAAGCAGAAGAAGAATTGTTCTCAGGTCAGGTTCCGTAGCTATGGTTCATACTACTTTGCTCTTGCATCACTGTATTTACTCATACCAACTAATTTCAAATTTGAAGGATGCAATTGAAACTCCAATGGTGCAACAGGTATGTTTTAAACCTGTTTCTTTAACATGTTTACTGTTGTAACTTGCTCTATGTTGATTTTAGTTTCAATTGAATAAACAAGTATGTTCTCATGCCATGCACATTACAAGTGTTGTTATTGCTGTGTTGTTTCCCACACTTATATTCTGTATATGCTGCTTTGTCTTAAATAGATAGGATTCGAACTGTATCTATCTTGATTTGGCAACATAAACTAGAATGATATAGACCATACAGTGACCATACTACATAGATATATGTTTGTTTCATGTTGTTATCCTGTCCACCTTACTACTGAACTGGTTTACCAAAATGAGTTTCATATACTACATTGTAAACCTGTGATGTGTTTGTTTGTTTCTCTTTTAGAATGCGGATAAAATATTGGAGAAGAGTACCCCGTTATGCAATGGTAAAGGAAGTAATGCAGATAAGGTTCAAGATAGTGAGACATCCATGCTGGTCTCCAAGAAAGCTGATAAAAACTATATTGAAGACACTCAGACAACCACAAAGTCTTTTCTTGATGTAGTGTTTGAGTTACTGGCTACTACTGCTGGCACCAGCTCTTCGAAATCGCTACCTGAATCAGTTTGGCTTCTTGAGTCTCAACTTCAAGTTGAAAGACATCGATCGGATGTTATGCGACAGGAAGCTGAAGGACTGAGGAAGTCCCTGCAGAATTCAGATGCATACTTTCTGGTGCAACAGTAAGTGCTGGAGGATTTAAGCGCCAAACAAGAGAAAGTTAATAAGCTTGCTAAGCATCTTGCCAGCATTATGGGTACCCAGGATATTGTTTCTTGAGCTCTTCTGAAGTGGTTTCAGTTCTGGACTTGTTTCGCTGCGGAGTTTATTTGCGCTGGTCGCCTACTTTGACAACCAGTGTATATGTGTTGGAAATATGCTCTAGAGGCAATAACAAATTAGTTATTATTATATTTCCTTGTTCATGATAATCGTTTATTATCCATGCTATAATTGTATTGATAGGAAACTCAGATACATGTGTGGATACATAGACAACACCATGTCCCTAGTAAGCCTCTAGTTGACTAGCTCGTTGATCAATAGATGGTTACGGTTTCCTGGCCATGGACATTGGATGTCGTTGATAACGGGATCACATCATTAGGAGAATCATGTGATGGACAATACCCAATCCTAAGCCTAGCACAAAGATCGTGTAGTTCGTATGCTAAAGCTTTTCTAATGTCAAGTATCATTTCCTTAGACCATGAGATTGTGCAACTCCCGGATACCGTAGGAATGCTTTGGGTGTGCCAAACATCACAACGTAACTGGGTGGCTATAAAGGTACACTACGGGTATCTCCGAAAGTGTCTGTTGGGTTGGCACGAATCGAGACTAGGATTTGTCACTCCGTGTGACGGAGAGGTATCTCTGGGCCCACTCGGTAGGACATCATCATATGCGCAATGTGACCAAGGAGTTGATCACGGGATGATGTGTTACGGAACGAGTAAAGAGACTTGCCGGTAATGAGATTGAACAAGGTATCGGATACCGACGATCGAATCTCGGGCAAGTACAATACCGCTGGACAAAGGGAATTGAATACGGGATTGATTAAATCCTCGACATCGTGGTTCATCCGATGAGATCATCGTGGAGCATGTGGGAGCCAACATGGGTATCCAGATCCCGCTGTTAGTTATTGGCCGGAGAGTTGTCTCGGTCATGTCTGCATGGTTCCCGAACCCGTAGGGTCTACACACTTAAGGTTCGGTGACGCTAGAGTTGTTATGGGAAATAGTATGTGGTTACCGAAGGTTGTTCGGAGTCCCGGATGAGATCCCGGACATGACGAGGAGCTCCGAAATGGTCCGGAGGTGAAGATCGGTATATTGGACAAAGGGTGTTGGAGTCCGGAATTGTTCCGGGGGTACCAGGTGATGACCAGCGTGTCCGAAAGGGGTTTCGGAGGCCCCGGCAAGCGTTGGGGGGCCTTATGGGCCAAGGGGAGAGGGCACATCAGCCCACTAAGGGGCTGAGCGCCCCTCCCACCCCATCTCATGTAACCAGGAGAGGTGGGGGCGCCACCCCTAGGGCAGCCGCCCCTCCCGGCTTGAGGGGCAAGTTTCCTAGGGGGTGGGGGCGCCCAAACCCATCTAGGGTTTCCCCTGTGGCCGCCGCCCCTCCCCTAGGGAACCCTAGGGCGCCTCCCCCTCCTCCCTTCCCCCTATATATAGTGAGGGAGAGAGAGGGCAGCTGCACCCTTCCCCTGGCGCAGCCCTCTCCCTCCTCCAACACCTCGTCCTCCTCCGTAGTGCTTGGCGAAGCTCTGCCGGAAAACCACAAGCTCCATCACCACCATGCTGTCGTGCTGGCGGAGTTTTCCTCAACTTCTCCTCTCCCCTTGCTAGATCAAGAAGGAGGAGACGTCCCCGGGCTGTACGTGTGTTGAACACGGAGGTGCCGTCCGTTCGGCACTAGGATCATCGGTGATTTGGATCACGACGAGTACGACTCCATCAACCCCGTTCACTTGAACGCTTCCGCTTAGCGATCTACAAGGGTATGTAGATGCACTCTCCTTCCCTCATTGCTAGATTACTCCATAGATTGATCTTGGTGTTGCGTAGAAAATTTTGAATTTCTGCTACGATCCCCAACAGTGGCATCATGAGCTAGGTCTATGCGTAGTTTCTATGCACGAGAAGAACACAAAGTAGTTGTGGGCGTCGATTTTGTCAATTTACTTACTGTTACTAGTCTTATCTTGATTCGGCGGCATTGTGGGATGAAGCGGCCCGGACCAACCTTACACGTACGCTAACGTGAGACCGGTTCCACCGACTGACATGCACTAGTTGCATAAGGTGGCTGGCGGGTGTCTGTCTCTCCCACTTTAGTCGGATCGGATTCGATGAACAGGGTCCTTATGAAGGGTTAATAGAAATTGGCAATTCACGTTGTGGTTTTGGCGTAGGTAAGAAACGTTCTTGCTAGCAACCTATAGCATCCACGTAAAAAACTTGCAACAACAATTAGAGGATGTCTAACTTGTTTTTGCAGCAAGTGTTTTGTGATGTGATGTGGCCAAAGGATGTGATGAATGATATATGTGATGTATGAGATGATCATGTTCTTGTAATAGGAATCACGACTTGCATGTCGATGAGTATGACAACCAGCAGGAGCCATAGGAGTTGTCTTAATTTATTTATGACCTGCGTGTCAACATAAACGTCATGTAATTACTTTACTTTATTGCTAACCGTTAGCTGTAGTAGTAGAAGTAATAGTTGGCGAGACAACTTCATGAAGACACGATGATGGAGATCATGATGATGGAGATCATGGTGTCATGCCGGTGACGATGATGATCATGGAGCCCCGAAGATGGAGATCAAAAGGAGCAAAGTGATGATGGCCATATCATGTCACTATTTGATTGCATGTGATGTTTATCATGTTTTTACATCTTATTTGCTTAGAACGACGGTAGCTTAAATAAGATGATCCCTCACTAAAATTTCAAGAAAAGTGTTCTCCCTAACTGTGCAACGTTGCGAAGGTTCGTCGTTTCAAAGCACCACGTGATGATCGGGTGTGATAGATTCCTACGTTCGAATACAACGGGTGTTGACGAGCCTAGCATGTACAGACATGGCCTCGGAACACATGCGAAACACTTAGGTTAACTTGACGAGCCTAGCATGTACAGACATGGCCTCGGAACACGGAGGACCGAAAGGTCGAACATGAGTCGTATAGAAGATGCGATCAACATGAGATGTTCACCGATGATGACTAGTCCGTCTCACGTGATGATCGGACACGGCCTAGTCGATTCGGATCATGTATCACTTAGATGACTAGAGGGATGTCTATCTGAGTGGGAGTCCATGAAATAATCAGATGAACTCAATTATCATGAACATAGTCAAAAGGACTTTGCAAATTATGTCGAAGCCCACGCTTTAGTTCTACTGTTTTAGATATGTTCCTAGAGAAAATTTAGTTGAAAGTTGATGGTAGCAATTATGCGGACTGGGTCCGTATACTGAGGATTTTCCTCATTGCTGCGCAGAAGGATTATGTCCTTAATGCACCACTCGGTGAGCTGAACCTCGAACGTCGGTTATGGATGTTGCGAACATCTGACATACACGTTTTGATGACTACATGATAGTTCAGTACGTAATGCTAAATGGTTTAGAATTGAGGCACCAAAGACGTTTTTGAAACATCGCAGAACATATGAGATATTCCAAGGACTGAGATTGGGATTTCAGGTTAGTGCCCACGTCAAGAGGTATGAGACCTTTGACAAGTTTCTTAAGCCTGCAAACTAAGGAGAAAATCTCAATCGTTGAGCATGTGCTCAGATTGTATGAGTACAACAATCGCTTGAATCGAGTGGGAGTTAATCTTCCAGATGAGATAGTGATGGTTATCCAAAGTCACTGCCACCAAGCTACTAGAGCTTCGTGATGAACTATAACATATCAGGGATAGATATGATCCTTGAGCTATTCGCGACACCGCGAAAGTAGAAATCAAATAGGAGCATCAATTGTTGATGGTTAGTAAAACCACTAGTTTCAAGAAGGGCAAGGGCAAAAAAAGGGATACTTCATGAAACAACAAATCAGTTGCTCTAGTGAAGAAACCCAAGGTTGAACCCAAGCCCGAGACTAAGTGCTTCTGTAATAAAGGGGAACGGTCACTGAAGCAGAACCACCCTAGATACTTGGTAGATGAGAAGGCTGGCAAGGTTGATAGAAGTATGTATTGGACATACATTATATTAAATGTGTACTTTACTAGTACTCCTAGTAGCAGCAGGGTATTAGATACCGGTTCGGTTGCTAAGTGTTAGTAACTCGAAATAAAAGGCTACAGAATAAACGGAGACTAGCCAAAGGTGAGACGACGATATGTGTTGGAAGAGTTTCCAAGGTTGATGTGATCAAACATCGCACGCTCCATTTGCCATCGGGATTGGTGTTAAACCTAAATAATTGTTATTTGGTGTTTGCGTTGAGCGTAGACATGATTTGATTATGTTTATCGCAATACGGTTATTCATTTAAGGAGAATAATGGTTACTCTGTTTATTTGAATAATACCTTCAATGGTCTTGCACCTGAAATGAATGGTTCATTGAATCCCGATTGTAGTGATACACATGTTCATGCCAAAAATATAAGATAGTAATGATATTACCACATACTTGTGGCACTGCAATTTGAGTCATATTGGTATAAAACGCATGAAGAAGCTCCATGTTGATGGATAGTTTGGGCTCACTTGATTTTGTTGGGGAACGTTGCAGAAAACAAAAATTTTCCTACGGTTTCACCAAGATCCATCTATGAGTTCATCTAGCAACGAGTGGTTGGATGCATCTACGTACCTTGTAGATCGCGAGCGGAAGCGTTCAAAGAACGGGGATGAGGGAGTCGTACTCGACGTGATCCAAATCACCGGAGATCCTAGCGCCGAACGGACGGCACCTCCGCGTTCAACACACATAAGGTCAGCGTAACGTCTCCTCCTTCTTGATCCAGCAAGGGGGAAGGAGAGGTTGAGGAAGATGGCTCCAGCAGCAGCACGATGGCGTGGTGGTGTTGGAGCTGCAGTACTCCGGCAGGGCTTCGCCAAGCTCTATGGAGAAGGAGGAGGTGTTGGAGAGGGAGAGGGAGGCACCAATGGCATAGGTTAGATGCCCTCCCTCCCCCCCCCCACTATATATAGGGGGCCTAGGGGGGCGCTGGGCCTAGGAGATGCAATCTCCTAGGGGGGCGGCGGCCAAGGGGTGGGGGGCTTGCCCCCCAAGCAAGGGGGCGCCCCCCCTTTAGGGTTTCCCCACCCTAGGCGCATGGGCCCTAGGGGGAAGTGGCGCCCCAGACCACTTTGGGCTGGATCCCTTCCCACTTCAGCCCATGGGGCCCTCCGGGATAGGTGGCCCCACCCGGTGGACCCCCGGGACCCTTCCGGTGGTCCCAGTACAATACCGGTGACCCCGAAACTTGTCCCGATAGCCGAAATAGCACTTCCTATATATAATTCTTTACCTCCGGACCATTCCGAAACTCCTCGTGACATCCGGGATCTCATCCGGGACTCCGAACAATATTTGGGTTACTACATATACATATCCCTACAACCCTAGCGTCACCGAACCTTAAGTGTGTAGACCCTACGGGTTCGGGAGACATGTAGACATGACCGAGATCGCTCTCCGGTCAATAACCAATAGCGGGATCTGGATACCCATGTTGGCTCCCACATGCTCCTCGATGATCTCATCCGATGAACCACGATGTCGAGGATTCAAGCAACCCCGTATACAATTCCCTTCGTCAATCGGTATGTTACTTGCCCGAGATTCGATCGTCGGTATCCCAATACCTCGTTCAATCTCGTTACCGGCAAGTCACTTTAATCGTACCGTAATGCATGATCCCGTGACCGAACACTTGGTCACTTTGAGCTCATAATGATGATGCATTACCGAGTGGGCCCAGTGATACCTCTCCGTCATACGGAGTGACAAATCCCAGTCTTGATCCGTGTCAACCCAACAGACACTTTCGGAGATACCCGTAGTATACCTTTATGGTCACCTAGTTACGTTGTGACGTTTGGTACACCCAAAGCACTCCTGATACTTGACATTGGAAAACTCTAGCAAACGAACTATACGATCTTGTGCTATGTTTAGGATTGGGTCTTGTCCATCACATCATTCTCCTAATGATGTGATCTCGTTATCAATGACATCCAATGTCCATAGTCAGGAAACCATGACTATCTATTGTGATCAACGAGCTAGTTAACTAGAGGCTTACTAGGGACAATGTTGGTGTCTAAGTATTCACACATGTATTACGATTTCCAGATAACACAATTATAGCATGAATAAAAGACAATTATCATGAACAAGGAAATATAATAATAATCCTTTTATTATTGCCTCTAGGGCATATTTCCAACCTCCCACTTGCACTAGAGTCAATAATCTAGTTACATTGTGATGAATCGAACACCCATGGAATTCTGGTGTTGATCATGTTTTGCTCTAGGGAGAGGTTTAGTCAACGGATCTGCTACATTCAGGTCCGTATGTACTTTATAAATATCTATGTCTCCATCTTGAACATTTTCACGAATGGAGTTGAAGCGACGCTTGATGTGCCTTGTCTTCTTGTGAAACCTGGGCTCCTTGGCAAGTGCAATAGCTCCAGTGTTGTCACAGAAGAGCTTGATCGGCCCCGACGCATTGGGTATGACTCCTAGGTCGGTGATGAACTCCTTCACCCAAATTGCTTCATGTGCTGCCTCCGAGGCTGCCATGTACTCCGCTTCACATGTAGATCCCGCCACGACGCTCTGCTTGCAACTGCACCAGCTTACCGCCCCACCATTCAAAATGTACACGTATCCGGTTTGTGACTTAGAGTCATCCAGATCTGTGTCGAAGCTAGCGTCGACGTAACCCTTTACAACGAGCTCTTCGTCACCTCCATAAATGAGAAACATTTCCTTAGTCCTTTTCAGGTACTTCAGGATATTCTTGACCGCTGTCCAGTGTTCCTTGCCGGGATTACTTTGGTACCTTCCTACCAAACTTACGGCAAGGTTTACATCAGGTCTGGTACACAGCATGGCATACATAATAGAACCTATGGCTGAGGCATAGGGGATGACACTCATCTCTTCTATATCTTCTGCCGTGGTCGGACATTGAGCTGAGCTCAATTTCACACCTTGTAACACAGGTAAGAACCCCTTCTTAGACTGATCCATATTGAACTTCTTCAATATCTTATCAAGGTATGTGCTTTGTGAAAGACCTATGAGGTGTCTCGATCTATCTCTATAGATCTTGATGCCTAATATATAAGCAGCTTCTCCAAGGTCCTTCATTAAAAAACTCTTATTCAAGTAGGCCTTAATGCTGTCCAAGAGTTCTATATCATTTCCCATCAAAAGTATGTCATCTACATATAATATGAGAAATGCTACAGAGCTCCCACTCACTTTCTTGTAAACGCAGGCTTCTCCATAAGTCTGTGTAAACCCAAACGCTTTGATCATCTCATCAAAGTGAATGTTCCAACTCCGAGATGCTTGCACCAGCCCATAAATCAAGCGTTGGAGCTTGCACACCTTGTCAGCATTCTTAGGATCGACAAAACCTTTCGGCTGCAACATATACAATTCTTCCTTAAGGAAACCATTAAGGAATGCCGTTTTGACGTCCATTTTCCATATCTCATAATCGTAGAATGCGGCAATTGCTAACATGATTCGGACGGACTTTAGCTTCGCTACCGGTGAGGAAGTCTCATCATAGTCAACCCCTTGAACTTGTCGATAACCCTTAGCGACAAGCCGAGCTTTATAGATGGTCACATTACCATCCGCGTCTGTCTTCTTCTTAAAGATCCATTTATTTTCTATGGCTCGTTGCTCAACGGGCAAGTCAGTCAAAGTCCATACTTCGTTTTCATACATGGATCCTATCTCGGATTTCATGGCTTCCATCCATTTGTCAGAATCCGGGCCCGCCATCGCTTCTTCATAGTTCGAAGGTTCACCGTTGTCTAACAACATGATTTCCAAGACAGGGTTGCCGTACCACTCTGGTGCGGAACGTGTCCTTGTGGACCTACGAATTTCAGTAGCAACTTGATCATTAACTTCTTCTCTAGTCGGTGCAGACACCTCAGGAACATTTTCTTGAGTTGCGCCATTTTCCGGTTCAAGAGGTAATACTTCATCAAGTTCTACTTTCCTCCCACTTACTTCTTTCGAGAGAAACTCTTTCTCTAGAAAGGATCCATTCTTGGCAACAAAGATCTTGCCTTAGGATCTGAGGTAGAAGGTATACCCAATAGTTTCTTTAGGGTATCCTATGAAGACGCATTTTTCCGACTTGGGTTCGAGCTTTTCAGGTTGAAGTTTCTTGACATAAGCATCGCATCCCCAAACTTTTAGAAACAACAGCTTAGGTTTCTTCCCAAACCATAATTCATACGGTGTCGTCTCAACGGATTTCGACGGAGCCCTATTTAAAGTGAATGCGGCAGTCTCTAAAGCATAGCCCCAAAAAGATAGCGGTAAATCGGTAAGAGACATCATAGATCGCACCATATCTAATAGAGTGCGATTACGACGTTCGGACACACCATTACGCTGAGGTGTTCCAGGCGGCGTGAGTTGTGAAACTATTCCACATTTTCTTAAGTGTGTGCCAAATTCGTGACTCAAGTATTCTCCTCCACGATCTGATCGTAGGAACTTGATTTTCCTATCACGTTGATTTTCAACCTCACTCTGAAATTCCTTGAACTTTTCAAAGGTCTCAGACTTGTGTTTCATCAAATAGATATACCCATATCTACTCAAGTCATCAGTGAGGGTGAGAACATAACGATAGCCACTGCGAGCCTCAACACTCATTGGACCGCACACATCAGTATGTATGATTTCCAATAAGTTGGTTGCTCGCTCCATTGTTCCTGAGAACGGAGTCTTGGTCATTTTACCCATGAGGCATGGTTCGCACGTGTCAAATGATTCGTAATCAAGAGACTCTAAAAGTCCATCTGCATGGAGCTTCTTCATGCGTTTGACACCTATGTGACCAAGGCGGCAGTGCCACAAGTATGTGGGACTATCATTATCAACCTTACATCTTTTGGTACTCACACTATGAATATGTGTAGCATTACGCTCGAGATTCATTAAGAATAAACCATTCACCATCGGAGCATGACCATAAAACATATCTCTCATATATAAATAGAACAACCATTATTCTCGGATTTAAATGAGTAGCCATCTCGTATTAAACGAGATCCCGATACAATGTTCATGCTCAAAGCTGGCACTAAATAACAATTATTGAGGTTTAAAACTAATCCCGTAGGTAAATGTAGAGGTAGCGTGCCGACGGCGATCACATCGACCTTGGAACCATTCCCGATGCGCATCGTCACCTCGTCCTTCGCCAGTCTCCGCTTATTCCGAAGCTCCTGCTTTGAGTTACAAATGTGAGCAACTGCACCGGTATCAAATACCCAAGAGCTACTACGAGTACTGGTAAGGTACACATCAATTACATGTATATCACATATACCTTTTGTGATGCCGGCCTTCTTGTCCGCTAAGTATTTGGGGCAGTTCCGCTTCCAGTGACCACTTCCCTTGCAATAAAAACACTCAGTCTCGGGCTTGGGTCCATTCTTTGGCTTCTTCCCGGCAGCTTGCTTGCCGGGCGCGGAAACTCCCTTGCCGTCCTTCTTGAAGTTCTTCTTACCCTTGCCCTTTTTGAACTTAGTGGTTTTATTCACCATCAACACTTGATGTTCCTTTTTGACTTCTACCTCTGCTGATTTCAGCATAGCAAATACTTCAGGAATGGTCTTTTCCGTCCCCTGCATATTGAAGTTCATCACAAAGCTCTTGTAGCTCGGTGGAAGCGACTGAAGGATTCTGTCAATGACCGCATCATCTGGGAGATTAACTCCCAGCTGAGTCAAGCGGTTATGCAACCCAGACATAGTGAGTATGTGCTCACTGACAGAACTGTTTTCCTCCATCTTACAGCTGAAGAACTTGTCGGAGACTTGATATCTCTCGACCCGGGCATGAGCTTGGAAAACCATTTTCACCTCTTCGAACATCTCATATGCTCCGTGTCTCTCAAAATGTTTTTAGAGTCCCGGCTCTAAGCTGTAAAGCATGCCGCACTGAACGAGGGAGTAGTCATCGGTACGTGCCTGCCAAGCGTTCATAACGTCTTGTTCTGCAGGGAGAACAGGTGCGTCACCCAGCGGTGCTTGTAGGACATAATCTTTCTTGGCAGCTATGAGGATGATCCTCAGGTTCCGGACCCAGTCCGTGTAGTTGCTGCCATCGTCTTTCAGCTTGGTTTTCTCTAGGAACGCATTGAAGTTGAGGACTACGTTGGCCATTTGATCTACAAGACATATTGTAAATATTTTAGACTAAGTTCATGATAATTAAGTTCATCTAATCAAATTATTCAATGAACTCCCACTTAGATAGACATCCCTCCAGTCATCTAAGTATAACATGATCCGAGTCAACCAGGCCGTGTCCGACCATCACGTGAGACGGACTAGTCAACATCGGTGAACATCTTCATGTTGATCGTATCTTCTATACAACTCATGCTCGACCTTTCGGTCTTCTATGTTCCGAGGCCATGTCTGTACATGCTAGGCTCGTCAAGTCAACTTAAGTGTTTGCATGTGTAAATCTGTCTTACACCCGTTGTATGTGAACGTTGGAATCTATCACACCCGATCATCACGTGGTGCTTCGAAACAACGAACTGTCGCAACGGTGCATAGTTAGGGGGAACATTTTCTTGAAATTATTATGAGGGATCATCTTATTTACTACCGTCGTTCTAAGTAAACAAGATGCAAAAACATGATAAAAATCACATGCAATCAAATAATAATAGTGACATGATATGGCCAATATCACATAGCTCCTTTGATCTCCATCTTGGGGCTCCATGATCATCTTGTCACCGGCATGACACCATGATCTCCATCATCATGATCTCCATCATCGTGTCTCCATGAAGTTGCTCGCCAACTATTACTTCTACTACTATGGCTAACGCGTTTAGCAATAAAGTAAAGTAATTTACATGGCGTTTCTCAATGACACGCAGGTCATACAAAAATAAAGACAGCTCCTATGGCTCCTGCCGGTTGTCATACTCATCGACATGCAAGTCGTGATTCCTATTACAATAGCATTAACATCTCATACATCACATATATATCATTCATCATTCATCACAACTTTGGCCATATCACATCACAAAACACTTGCTGCAAAAACAAGTTAGACGTCCTCTAATTGTTGTTGCATGTTTTACGTGGTTGCAATAGGGTTCTAGCAAGAACGTTTTCTTACCTACGTGAAAGCCACAACGTGATTTGTCAACTTCTATTTACCCTTCATAAGGACCCTTTTCATCGAATCCGCTCCAACTAAAGTGGGAGAGACAGACACCCGCCAGCCACCTTATGCAACTAGTGCATGTCAGTCGGTGGAACCGGTCTCACGTAAGCGTACGTGTAAGGTTGGTCCGGGCCGCTTCATCCCACAATACCGTTGAAGCAAGATAAGACTAGTAGCGGAAAGAAAGTTGACAACATCAACGCCCACAACAAATTGTGTTCTACTCGTGCATAGAGAGCTACGCCTAGACCTAGCTCATGATGCCACTGTTGGGGAACGTTGCAGAAAACAAAAAATTTCCTACGGTTTCACCAAGATCCATCTATGAGTTCATCTAGCAAAGAGTGGTTGGATGCATCTACGTACCTTGCAGATCGCGAGCGGAAGCGTTCAAAGAACGGGGATGAGGGAGTCGTACTCGACGTGAACCAAATCACCGGAGATCCTAGCGCCGAACGGACGGCACCTCCGCGTTCAACACACGTACGGTCAGCATAACGTCTCCTCCTTCTTGATCCAGCAAGGGGGAAGGAGAGGTTGAGGAAGATGGCTCCAGCAGCAGCACGACGGCGTGGTGGTGTTGGAGCTGCAGTACTCCGGCAGGGCTTCGCCAAGCTCTATGGAGAAGGAGGAGGTGTTGGAGAGGGAGAGGGAGGCACCAATGGCATAGGTTAGATGCCCTCCCTCCCCCCCCCCACTATATATAGGGGGCCTAGGGGGGCGCCGGGCCTAGGAGATGCAATCTCCTAGGGGGGCGGCGGCCAAGGGGTGGGGGGCTTGCCCCCCAAGCAAGGGGGCGCCCCCCTTTAGGGTTTCCCCACCCTAGGCGCATGGGCCCTAGGGGGAAGTGGCGCCCCAGCCCAACTTTTGGGCTGGATCCTTCCCACTTCAGCCCATGGGGCCCTCCGGGATAGGTGGCCCACCCGGTGGACCCCTGGGACCCTTCCGGTGGTCCGGTACAATACCGGTGACCCCGAAACTTGTCCCGATGGCCGAAATAGCACTTCCTATATATAATTCTTTACCTCCGGACCATTCCGGAACTCCTCGTGACGTCCGGGATCTCATCCGGGACTCCGAACAATTTCGGGTTACTGCATATACATATCCCTACAACCCTAGCGTCACCGAACCTTAAGTGTGTAGACCCTACGGGTTCGGGGAGACATGTAGACATGACCGAGATCGCTCTCCGGTCAATAACCAATAGCGGGATCTGGATACCCATGTTGGCTCCCACATGCTCCTCGATGATCTCATCGGATGAACCACGATGTCGAGGATTCAAGCAACCCCGTATACAATTCCCTTCGTCAATCGGTATGTTACTTGCCCGAGATTCGATCGTCGGTATCCCAATACCTCGTTCAATCTCGTTACCGGCAAGTCACTTTACTCGTACCGTAATGCATGATCCCGTGACCAAACACTTGGTCACTTTGAGGTCATAATGATGATGCATTACCGAGTGGGCCCAGTGATACCTCTTCGTCATACGGAGTGACAAATCCCAGTCTTGATCTGTGTCAACCCAACTGACACTTTCGTAGATACCCGTAGTATACCTTTATGGTCACCCAGTTACGTTGTGATGTTTGGTACACCCAAAGCACTCCTACGGTGTCCGGGAGTTACACGATCTCATGGTCTAAGGAAAGGATACTTGACATTGGAAAACTCTAGCAAACGAACTATACGATCTTGTGCTATGTTTAGGATTGGGTCTTGTCCATCACATCATTCTCCTAATGATGTGATCTCGTTATCAATGACATCCAATGTCCATAGTCAGGAAACCATGACTATCTGTTGATCAACGAGCTAGTCAACTAGAGGCTTACTAGGGACATGTTGGTGTCTGTTATTCACACATGTATTACGATTTCCGGATAACACAATTATAGCATGAATAAAAGACAATTATCATGAACAAGGAAATATAATAATAAACCTTTTATTATTGCCTCTAGGGCATATTTCCAACAGATTTTGAATCACTTGAGACATGCAAATCATACCACATGGGCAAGATGACTGAAAGGCCTCGTTTTCAGTAAGATGGAACAAGAAAGCAACTTGTTGGAAGTAATACATCTTGATGTTTGCAGTCCAATGAGTGCTGAGGCATGTAGTGGATACCATTGTGTTCTTACTTCACAGATGATTTAAGTAGATGCTAAGTATATTTGCTTAATGAATCACAAGTCTGAATTATTGAAAGGTTCAAGTGATTTCAGAGTGAAGTTGAAAGATCGTCGTGACAAGAGGATAAAATATCTATGATATGATCATAGAGATGAATATTTGAATTACGAGTTTGGCACAGAATTAAGACATTGTGGAAATGGTTTCACAACTGATACAGCCTGGAACACCATAGTGTGATGGTGTGTCCGAACATCATAACTGCACCCTATTGGATATGATGCATACCATGATGTCTCTTATCGAATTACCACTATAGTTTATGGGTTAGGCATTAGAGACAACCACATTCACTTTAAATAGGGCACCACGCAATTCCGTTTGAGTCGACACCGTATGAACTATGGTTCAGAGAAACCTAAGCTGTCGTTTCTTAAAAGGTTTGGGGCTGCCACGCTTATGTGAAAAAGTTTCAGGCTGATAAGCTCGAACCCAAAGCGGATAAATGCATCTTCATAGGACACCCAAAACAGTTGGGTATACCTTCTGCCTCGGATCCGAAAGCAATAGGGATTGTTTCTAGAATCAGGTCCTTTCTCGAGAAAGAGTTTCTCTCGAAAGAATTGAGTGGGAGGAAGATAGAACTTGATAAGGTTGTTGAACCTTTACTTCAACCAGAGAGTGGCGCAGCACAGGAAAAATGTTTCTGTGGCACCTGCCTCAGTTGAAGAGAAAGCTAATGATGATGATCATGAAGCTTCAGATCGAGTTACTATCGAACCTCATAGGTTGACAAGGGTGTGTACAACTTCTAAGTGGTAACCCTGCCTTAAAGGTCACGTTGTTGGACAATGATGAACCTATGAGCTATGGAGAAGCGATGGTGGGCCCGGATTCCGAAAATTGGCTCGAGGCCATAAAATCCGAGAGAGGATCCATGTATGAAAACAAGGTGTAGACTTTGGAAGAACTACTTGATGGTCGTAAGGCTGTTAGGTACATGTGGATTTTAAGAAGAAGACGGACGTGGACGGTAATGTCACCGTCTATGAAGCTCGACTTGTGGTGAAGAGTTTTTCACAAGTTCAAGTAGTTGACTATGATGAGATTTTCTCACCCGTAGCGATGCTTAAGTCCGTCGGAATCATGTTAGCATAAGCTGCATTTATGAAATCTGGCAGATGGATGTCAAAACAAGTTTCCTTACCAGTTTTCGTAAGGAAAGGTTGTATGTGATACAATCAGAAAGGTTTTGTCGATCCTAAGGATGCTAAAAGGTATGCAAGCTCCAACGATCCTTCCATGGACTAGAGCAAGCATCTCGGAGTCGGAATATACACTTTGATGGAGTAATCAAAGTTTATGGGTTTATACAAAGTTTGTTAGAAACTTGTATTTACAATAAAGTGAGTGGGAGCACTACGACATTTCTGATAAGTATATGTGGATGACATATTGTTGATCCGAAATGATGTAGAATTTCTGGAAAGCATATAGGGTTATTTGAAAGGTGTTTTTCAATGGAAAACCTGGATTAAGCTACTTGAACATTGAGCATCAAGATCTATAAGGATAGATCAAAAACGCTTAATGGCACTTTCAAATCAGCACATACCTTGACATGATCTTGAAGGTGTTCAAGATGGATCAGCCAAAGAAGGAGTTCTTGCCTGAGTTGTAAGGTATGAAGTTAAGACTTAAAGCTCAACCACGGCAGGAGAAAGAGGAAGGACGAAGGTCGTCCCCTATGCTTTTGTCATAGGCTCTATACGGTATGCCATGCTGAGTACCGCACCTGATGTGTGCCTTGCCACATGTCTGGCAAGAGGGTACAAAGGTGATCTAGGAGTAGATCACCAGATAGCGGTCAAAATTATCCTTAGAGGAATAAGGATATGTTTCTCGGTTATGGAGGTGATAAAGAGTTCGACATAAAGAGTTACGTCGATGCAAGCTTAACACCTATCCGGATAGCTCTGAGTAGAGATACCGGATACGTATAATGGAGCAACAATTTAGAATAGCTCCAAGTAGAACAGTTATTTGAAATGGCTCCAAATATAGCATAGAGATTTGCGAAGTACATACGGATCTGAATGTTGCAGAACCGTTGACTAAAACCTCTCTCACAAGCAACATGATCAAACCCAGAACTCATTGAGTGTTAATCACATAGTGATGTGAACTAGATTATTGACTCTAGTAAACTCTTTGGATGTTGGTCACATGGCGATGTGACCTGTGAGTGTTAATCACATGGCGATGTGAACTAGATTATTGACTCTAGTGCAAGTGGGAGACTGTTGGAAATATGCTCTAGAGGCAATAACAAATTAGTTATTATTATATTTCCTTGTTCATGATAATCGTTTATTATCCATGCTATAATTGTATTGATAGGAAACTCAGATACATGTGTGGATACATAGACAACACCATGTCCCTAGTAAGCCTCTAGTTGACTAGCTCGTTGATCAATAGATGGTTACGGTTTCCTGACCATGGACATTGGATGTCGTTGATAACGGGATCACATCATTAGGAGAATCATGTGATGGACAAGACCCAATCCTAAGCCTAGCACAAAGATCGTGTAGTTCGTATGCTAAAGCTTTTCTAATGTCAAGTATCATTTCCTTAGACCATGAGATTGCGCAACTCCCGGATACCGTAGGAATGCTTTGGGTATGCCAAACGTCACAACGTAACTGGGTGGCTATAAAGGTACACTACGGGTATCTCTGAAAGTTTCTATTGGGTTGGCACGAATCGAGACTGGGATTTGTCACTCCGTGTGACGGAGAGGTATCTCTGGGCCCACTCGGTAGGACATCATCATATGCGCAATGTGACCAAGGAGTTGATCACGGGATGATGTGTTATGGAACGAGTAAAGAGACTTGCCGGTAACGAGATTGAACAAGGTATCGGATACCGACGATCGAATCTCGGGCAAGTACAATACCGCTGGACAAAGGGAATTGAATACGGGATTGATTAAATCCTCGACATCGTGGTTCATCCGATGAGATCATCGTGGAGCATGTGGGAGCCAACATGGGTATCCAGATCCCGCTGTTGGTTATTGGCCGGAGAGTTGTCTCGGTCATGTCTGCATGGTTCCCGAACCCGTAGGTTCTACACACTTAAGGTTCGGTGACGCTAGAGTTGTTATGGGAAATAGTATGTTGTTACCGAAGGTTTTTCGGAGTCCCAGATGAGATCCCGGACATGACGAGGAGCTCCGGAATGGTCCGGAGGTGAAGATCGGTATATTGGACGAAGGGTATTGGAGTCCAGAATTGTTTTGGGCGTACCAGGTGATGACCAGCGTGTCCGAAAGGGGTTTCGGAGGCCCCGACAAGCGTTGGGGGGCCTTATGGGCCAAGGGGAGAGGGCACATCAGCCCACTAAGGGGCTGAGCGCCCCTCCCACCCCATCTCATGTAACCAGGAGAGGTGGGGGCGCCACCCCTAGGGCAGCCGCCCCTCCCGGCTTGGGGGGCAAGTTTCCTAGGGGGTGGGGGCGCCCAAACCCATCTAGGGTTTCCCCTGTGGCCGCCGCCCCTCCCCTAGGGAACCCTAGGGCGCCTCCCCCTCCTCCCTTCCCCCTATATATAGTGAGGGAGAGAGAGGGCAGCCGCACCCTTCCCCTGGCGCAGCCCTCTCCCTCCTCCAACACCTCGTCCTCCTCCGTAGTGCTTGGCGAAGCTCTGCCGGAAAACCACAAGCTCCATCACCACCATGTCGTCGTGCTGGCGGAGTTTTCCCTCAACTTCTCCTCTCCCCTTGCTGGATCAAGAAGGAGGAGACGTCCCCGGGCTGTACGTGTGTTGAACGCGGAGGTGCCGTCCGTTCGGCACTAGGATCATCGGTGATTTGGATCACGACGAGTACGACTCCATCAACCCCGTTCACTTGAACGCTTCCGCTTAGCGATCTACAAGGGTATGTAGATGCACTCTCCTTCCCTCGTTGCTAGATTACTCCATAGATTGATCTTGGTGTTGCGTAGAAAATTTTGAATTTCTGCTACGATCCCCAACAATATGATATGCTGCTTTGTTCCCTATATTTGCACTGGTGGCAAACTTTGATTCCTAGTGGATGTAATATGTGTAATAGCCGTGATAGCCTAGCGCAAGTTGCTTGCTTATTTATTTCCTTGTTGTCTTGTTTATTTGTTTGCTTGTAGTCAGTGCAGTTCTTTTTCCGCGATTTGCTAGTGGCCGCAATAACCTATTTTTTAATGGGCTACATATTTGCTAGGCCACAATAACCATGGGCTACATATTTACTGTAGTTACCATGGGCCTCCTAAGGACCATAGAAATAATGGGCCTTCTACGGACCGTAGAAACAATGAGCCTTCTAAGGGGCGTAAAAACAATGGGCCTTCTACGGGCCGTAGACACAATGAACCTTCTACGGGTCGTATCATCAATGGGCCTTCTACGGGTCGTATGATCGATTGGCCAAACATGGGCCAATAACAACCTGCATTATGGCCGTAAACGGGCTAGAGTTGGAATCGTCCGTTCATGGGCGGACCATAACGGGCCGTCGTTAATCGGCCGTATTTGATGACGCTGTGAAAACGGCCCAACATATTAACGGGCCACAAATGGGCCGACTGTAACCACGGGTTGAATTTGGCCTACAAGCAGAAAATGACAGTAACGGGTCGTAAGTAAATGAATGCTAGAAATGAGCCCAAGAATAAATGGGCCCTGAGAAGGTCGAAAGATAACATGGGCTGGAAACAGCCCAATGGAATAGTGGGCCGTTAATGGGTATAAAGCGATACACTGTTCATTACGGGCCAGTTTCACCATGGGTCGTTAATGGGCCAAGAGTTACAAAGGGCCTCATATGGGCCGAAAGACGTCATGGGCCATACATGGGCCGAAAGTTAAAACGGGCTGGAATCATATTGGACGGCCCAGATGACGCTACTGAGCCTAATTTGGATAGGTCATAACAGGCCCTGGGTTAGCGGGCTGTAAATAGGCTATATGCGAACAGGCCGTTAACAGGCTTTCCGTGGGCCGGCCCGCCACCTTTTGACCAAGTCAAACGGGCCGGTCTTTTCACAGGAATGGGCCTCTGTTGGGCCATACCATGTATCGACGTATCATAGGCGCCTTCGGTCCAATGAGTGGATGACATCTGTCCCAACGGTGAGCCAACGCGTGTTTCCTCCAGCCAATGATGATTTTACACGTGAAAAATCCCCATTGGTCGGGGCTGTTAACGGGTTATCGGATCCAAAACCGGACCCGATAGCTTAACGGTGTTCCGTTACGGTGGATGCCACGTGTCGGTCACCCTTGACGAAAGCACTTTTATGACGCACGATTTATCGTCATAGAAGTGGACACTTCCGTGATGATAATTTTGGTAATGTCATGGAACACTTCTACGACAGCACAGGTACGACTATCTTGATTCTGTCATAAAATTGTCATGTATGTACATGCATGACAGAAAACATGACCTACTGTGACAAACACATATAATCATGGAAGTGTATTTTTTTGTAGTGATTTTTGTAGTTCAGTCCAAAGATACAACCCCATTCCTTTGATACTGATGCATATTTAGCATATATCTGATGTAAGTCTTGCAAATACTTTGGATGAGTACTCATGGTTGCTTTGCTACATGTTTCTCCCTAATTTCTTATTTCCGGATGTTGCAATCAGATGATGGACCCCAGGAGCCAGATGCCACTACCGACGACTACTACTACCCCGACGGTGCCTACTACTACGTGGAGACTGCCGACGACCAGGAGTAGTTAGGAGGCTCCCAGGTGGGAGGCCTTGCCTTTTAGATTATTGTTGAAGTTTGTGCTAGCCTTCTTAAGGCAAACTTGTTTACTTATGTTTGTACTCAGATATTGTTGCTTCCGCTGACTCATTTGTATTCGAGCCCTCGAGGCCCCTAGCTTGTAATATAAAGCTTGTATGACTTTAATTTGTGTCTAGAGTTGTGTTGTGATATCTTCCCGTGACTCTATGATCTTGATCATGCACATTTACGTGTATGATTAGTGCACGATTAAGTCGGGGCGTCACAACGCCGCCGTCGTTGCAACCAGCTACGCCTTGGGCGACGCCAACGAGCTCCAATGGTTGAGGTGCTTGTTCGATTGGTGCAATTGTTTTCCTTGGTTGCTTCCAGTGATATGCTTATATGCAGCCAAGGTGAGTTCCCCCTTTTCCTCCTCTTGCTGAGCTCCCTCCTTTGCCTGCCTCGTCCCTCGATATCTCAATGATATGCTTATATGCGCTACCAAAAGTGAGGATTTGACTATATTTCCGAAGAGAAAATATAACGAAGCAAAAATTATTCCAGAGATCTGGGAGTTGTACTACTACTTCTGTTGTGATGTCTTTTGCTTTCGTGTTTGTTTACAATTGGCAAGTTTTAGGCTTTTACTATCTTTAGGCCACCCTAGCAATACTTTTTACAGTTATACTACAAGGTCTACACTATTTGTTCTCTACTGAAAATATGATTCTTGATGAAGTTTTACTTCACTGTTGGCATCTCCTTTGTTTGCTGATCTATAAATGTGTTTCTGTTTTTACATTGATTGAAAAACTTTTAGTCTTACTTTTTAGGATCATAGTTTGTTGTCAACTACTTCCACTGATGGTTGATATATTTATATAGATTGTGAGTATTTTGGCAGGTCCACCCCTAGATAAAATATACCATAAACTGGATTTGTGGATTCAGTATAGTTGATCCATACAGATTCTTTTAGACATAACTATGTTTTTTTAATCGGCCATGTGATTGATTGCCACCGGCTTGAATTGAACCACTCCTACATATGAAATTGTAATTTTTGACACACACTTCAATAAGCAACCACAATCTGTCCTAAAGGTCACTGGCCTATCTTTTAGTGGAGTAATGGTTGATGATATCTTGGTTTTTGTTAGGACTGTCGTGGTTCTAACTCTGACAGTGATGTAGGGGGGTGAATATGGAGAGGCTAGATCTTAGCTATTGGGAAGTTGTTACACACGAGGTTTACGAGTTCAGGCCCTTCTCGGAGGAAGTAATAGCCCTACGTCTCGGAGCCCGGAGGCGGTCGACTGGATTATGCGTGTATGGATTACAGGGGTGCGAACCCTTCATACTGAGGAGGGGGTGGCTTATATAGAGTTCGCCGGCTCCCTCCTGCCCTCAGTAATGCAGGGTTTAAGGTACATTAAGGTCGGGCGTTACTGGTAACGCCCCTAATAAAGTGCTATAATGACCATAAAGACTACTTAACAGCTGACCGTTTGCCTGCGGAGTGACTATAGGTCTCCTGGCGGTCGAGTGGTTGGCTTCATGGTCGAGTGTCTTGAACCCGTCGAGTGGGATACCTTCAAGTCGATTGAAAGGTGACTTCTCCTAGGGGTGTCCTAGAGTAGGACTCTTTGGTCAGGTCCGTGTCCCTACCCTAGGTACATGTCTTCATCATTAGCCCCCGAATGGATCGAGGTTAGAGTGGGGAAAGAGTTGGAGATCTTTCCGACTGGTTCTTCGGGCTATGTGAGCGTCTCGTTCTGGGTCAATCGTCACGGATGACGTTGCCAACCTTTTTCAGTCGCCTTGATCCATTCCAGGCCTTTCGTCGAGTGAATTTCTTTGTTTGTGACATACCGAGCGCCGGCGCGATCGGGGTCTTCTATTTTTAGCAAGTTGTTCTGCGGCTCGCGGATGTCGCGGGATTCGGATTTTGGGAAGCGCGCGGGACGGGAGCAGCCGCAGTAATCGAAAGCGATAAAGCGGAAGTTCCTCGATCTCCACGTCGCCTTTTTCGCCACGTACTGCGCGTGTGTCTGTTGCGGGATTTGACTGGATAGCCTGGGCCTACCAGTCAGCCACTCGGGAGCGGCCCCTTATAAGTTGCCGGCTCGGGGTTTCCAAGCCGCGCGCTCTCTTCTCCTTCCTTCTTCCTCTCTCCCTTTGCCAGTCCTTCCGCTACCTCCGCTCTCACCCTAGCGCCGCGAGCCCGTGCGAGATCTCTCTGGCGACGATGCTGAAGGGCAAGACCACTGCTTTGGAGCGCGCGAAGAAGGCGGCGGCGGGGGGGAAAGGGAAGAGGTCTGCTCGGGGCGGATCCTCCTCCAGGACCGCTCTGCCCAAAGGTTGGATCCAGGGCGACTGGATGCCATCGGTGCTCCGGCAAGAGGATCTTGACGACATGGTCGAGGGGGGAGTCATTCCCCACGAAGCTGCGCGTCTTCCGGAGGGAGAGATCGAACCTCAACCCCGCGACGGTGAGTGCGTGCTCCTAGCCACCCACATCGACCGAGGGTTTTCTCTGCCGCCCCATCCTTTCTTCCGGAGTTTCCTAAATTTCTTCGGAGCGCAGCTCCACCACTTCACTCCCAACTCCATTGTCTACCTCGCTACTTTCATCTCCATGTGTGAGGCTTTCTTGGGTTGTCGACCCCATTGGGGACTCTTCAAACACATCTTTACCTGCCGTTCTCAGTCGGTCAAGAAGGCTAAGTCGAGTGACGAGAGGACGCAGGTGATCCAGCTGTGCGGGGGCCTGGCGATCCAGACGAGGGGGAAGAGTTGTTTTCCATCTATCACCTTCCCGGAGTCGGTCCGTGGCTGGCAGTCGACCTGGTTCTACAGCAAGGACGAGGCGACCCCAGGACAGTCGACTGGTCTTCCTCTTTTTTCCCTCGACCGAGCCGAGAAGCCTGCCCCTCTAAAAGTCGCGCCGGAGGAAAAGGCCCAAGTCAAGGTGCTGGCAGGTCGAGTGGTTGAGCTTGTCCGCGAGGGTGTGACTGGTATGGACCTGCTGGAGGTCTTCCTTCAAAGGCGCATCCAACCGCTCCAGGCCCGCGACCACCCGATGTGGCTGTATTCGGGTCTTGACGACACCACTCGGGTCCACCCGGAGGAGGTCACCGACGAGATGGTGGAGGGGTGGCTGTCGAGCATCACGGGGAACAAAGACAACCCCCGAGGAGCCAGGAGGGTAAACCCACTCGACAACTCGTATGAGGTGGACCAGGTATGTCTTTGTGCTCCCGACTGATATCTTGTCTTCTGCATTGGTCTTCTTTAATAAGTCGACTGACCTTCGTCTTGTCTGTTGTTTTCCAGGTGACCACCAAGATGTACTCGACGCCCAACGGGGCACAGGGGTCGACTGAGGAAGGGGAGGCGAGCGGAGGCGAGAGCGGGGACGACCAGGGCGAGTGGGAGTCCGACGGTGAGGGAGAGGGAGGCGACGACATCTTCTCCAGCGAAGGGGAGGAGGAGGAGGTTGAACCCCCCCCCCCCCCCCCCCCCCCCCCCCCGCCGCCCGGAGGGGCGATCCAAGCTCACCCACGATCCAGCGCGGGAACGTGGCAAGGCGACTGCTCCTGTTGGGCAGTCATTGAAATGCCCTCGGACCTCTTCTCCTCCGCCGACTGGGAAGGCTCCCAAACATCCACGAGCGACGCCATCCAAGCCGCCCAAGGCTCTGCCCAAGATGAAGATAGCTGTTCCTACCATTTCCGGGTAATAATAAGACTTGCTTTCCTTTGTCGACCGTGGACGGATCCTTGGTCGATTCACTGAACCAACTGATTAACTTTCGAGATTTGCAGCGGTGCTACTTCTGAGGTCTCCGCCAGGAACGACGACCAAGAGATGGAGGACGCTGTTACCTCCAACCCTGGTATGATTGCTGACGTCCTGCCTTTGAGTCGACTGAACCTTTATTGCTACTCTGTTCGATTGAATGTTTTCCTTGTAGCTCCTCCTCATGTTATCGACCTCCCGGATGACGACGACGACGGTCCGTTGAGAGTGAGGAGGCACAAGAGGACGTCGGCTGACAAGACCCCCCAATCCGCTCCGGCGTCCGAGGCCGTGGCTCGGGATGGTGGTGAGACCACTCGGGTTTCTGTGACCTTCGCCGTTCCTCTGGCGAGTGCACGGCCCTCGGCATCGACTGCGGATCCACCTTCGCTTTTTGCTGCGTACCCCGTACCTGAGGACCAAGCGGCTGCTGCAAAGGAGGCTATACGCCAGGCGGGGATGATGATGGAGCAAGTGAAGATGGCTCGGGAGGCCAGCCAAGCAGCCTATGACGCGAGTTCGGCTCTTCAGAGCAACGTCCAGGTCAGTCGACTCGACACTTGGTCTGTTATGATATGCTGTTTGGAGAGTCTCTTTTCCGAAGATCTTTTGCATCTGTATCTGTACACCCAATGGGTGTGTCTGCCAATCCTTTGGACCAGTGGGGGCACACTAAGTGCACCCACTGGGTGTAGTCCCCGAGACTACGGTGGACTGCTGGCAGTCGACTGTAGTCTTTACATTGTGTTGCTGTAGCTGTATTTCTTCACTCGGTTGGGTCGGGCCAGGTCGAGTGGAACTGTATCCGGTCGACTGGGGCAGTCGACTTTTTCTCTCTTTCTCTTTGTTTTTTTTGGTCGAACCAGTGGGGGCACGCTGAGTGCACCCACTGGGTGTAGTCCCCGAGACTACTGTCGAATGTTTTTGATTCGGCTGTGGTCTTAGAAACGTCGTCATTGTCTCTTAGCTACTCGGGAGCAACTTATCTTGGACGTCTGTCCACTGATTTTGCTTTTACAGAAATCTTGCGAACTCGTAGCTCGCTATACTGAGTTGGAGAAGCAGAAGATTCAACTGAACCTTGATCTGGAGCTGGCCAGAACAGAGCTGCAGAAGGTCAGAGACGGCGCCGCAGGTAACGCGACTTTGTCGATTGGTTAGTCTTTAGGCTTGAGTACCCTTTTGTTATTTCCGATTCAATCATCAATTCTTCGCAGAAAAACTGAACGAAGCTCTGGCGAAGAAGGATCAGGACTTGGCTGCTGCCCGTAAGGAGGCTGATGACAAGACCGCTCTGGCCGCACAGAACCTGGCTTCGGTCGACCACTTAGAACAAGAGAATACCAAGCTGAAGACTGCTCTGAATGAAGCCAACAGGGAGTGTTCACGTTGGAAGAAGGAGAACCTCACCCTGAGCGAGAAGCTGGAAGGCATCGCTCGCGGGAGGGACGACCTGGAGAGCTACTTGGGGAGCCTCGCCAAGAAGTTGTACCTTAAGCTTGAAGGTGCACATTCAGTTCCGACTGGTTTTTGTGTCGACTCAGTCTATGAAAATTGTCTTATCCTTGAATCGTGTATGCAGAGCTTTGCCAGAATTTTGAAGAGGAGACCAGTTGAGTGGAGCCAAGCTTGGACCCTGTTAACTCTCTTGTGAAGGACGAGGCTGCAATGAACGTGCTCCGTCTGGAGTCTCGTACTGCCAGCGTCGTTGACTATCTGGCTTGGCTGAAAGTGGCGATGTCGCGGATCGACACATCACTATGGCCTGGGACGACGCTTCAGAACGACCTCGAGTCTCTGATGGCTCGACTTAACGAAGTCCCAGGTCGAGTGGCGGAATGGAAGAAATCTTCTGCTAGATGTGGTGCTGATGTCGCTCTGTCTCTGGTCCGCGTCCATTGCAAGGAGGCGCGAGAAGAAAAGCTGGCGGCCATCCAAGTTGCCAATACCAGGAAGCACAGCTTTCAAGACTTCATGGAGACCTTCATCGCTGCTGCCACCCGCATTGCCGACGGGATCGACTTGGATGAGTTCGTCGCCCCTTCCAGTCCTCCTCCCGAGGAGTGAAAAACTTTGAATTTACCTCGGGATGCCGAGTGGATTTGTAACCGTTTAAACTCTGCCGAGCCGAGGGCTCAAGTGCTTTGAGGTCTAGGACTTTTTGGGCTTTTTCTGAACTTGATTTCTCGTTGGATATCTTCACGGTTTGATTCGTCGAGTGGAACTTGATCTTCACTCGGAATAATCTTGTATTTGCGACGCAGCTCCGAGGGAGAAGGTAGCGGTCGACTCGCGGATTGGGTCGAGTCTTGTACTTAGGCGAGCACTGGGCTGTAGCTAAGCCTCCGAGTGAGAGGTTTACTCTCCACTCGGTAGGATTTTTAAACACTTAGGCGAGCACTGGGCTGCAGCTAAGCCCCCCGAGTGGGAGGTTTGCTCTCCACTCGGTAGGATTTTTTCAAACTTAGGCGAGTGTCGTACGCAGCTAAGTCTCTAGGTGAGAGAACTTAGGCGAGTGCTGGACTGCAGCTAAGCCCCCGAGTGGGAGGATCGCTCTCCACTCGGTAGGATTTTTTCAAACACTTAGGCGAGCACTGGGCTGCAGCTAAGCTCCCGAGTGGGAGGTTTGCTCTCCACTCGGTAGGATTTTTTCAAACTTAGGCGAGTGTCGGACTGCAGCTAAGTCTCTAGGTGAGAGAACTTAGGCGAGTGCTGGACTGCAGCTAAGCTCCCGAGTGGGAGGATCGCTCTCCACTCGGTAGGATTTTTTCAAACACTTAGGCGAGCACTGGGCTGCAGCTAAGCTCCCGAGTGGGAGGTTTGCTCTCCACTCGGTAGGATTTTTTCAAACTTAGGCGAGTGCCGAACTGCAGCTAAGCCTCTAGGTGAGAGAACTTAGGTGAGTGCTGGACTGCAGCTAAGCCTCCGAGTGGGAGGTTTGCTCTCCACTCGGTAGGATTTTTTCGAACTTAGGCGAGTGCCGGACTGCAGCTAAGTCTCTAGGCAAGAGAACTTAGGTGAGTGCTGGACTGCAGCTAAGCCCCTGAGTGGGAGGATCGCTCTCCACTCGGTAGGATTTTTTCTTGTCGATCTGGCGATCAACATTGAAGAGGTGATACGCTCCATTGTGGAGGACTCTGGTGATGATGAAGGGGCCTTCCCAAGTAGGAGCAAGCTTGTGTGGTTTCTGTTGATCCACTCGGAGGACCAAATCTCCTTCTTGGAATGCTCGACTCTTCACATTCCGGGCGTGGAATCGACGCAAGTCTTGCTGATAAATGGTCGATCTGATCATGGCCATCTCCCTCTCTTCTTCTAGGAGGTCGACTGCGTCTTGCCAGGCCTGTTATGCTTCATCTTCGGTGTAAAGCTCGACTCGGGGCGCGTTGTGAAGAAGATCACTTGGCAGAACCGCTTTGGCTCCATAAACTAGAAAGAATGGAGTTCTTCCAGTCGATCGGTTAGGGGTGGTCCTCAATCCCCACAGAACTGACGGAAGCTCGTCGACCCAAGCACCTGCCGCGTGCTTGAGATCACGCATCAGCCGAGGCTTCAGTCCTTTGAGAATCAAACCATTTGCTCTTTCAGCTTGTCCATTCGACTGAGGATGCGCGACCGACGCGTAGTCGACTCGTGTGCCTTGAGAGGCGCAAAAAGCTCTGAACTGGTCCGAATCGAAGTTTGACCCATTGTCAGTGATGATGCTATGAGGGACTCCATATCTGAATGTTAGTCCTCTGACGAAACTGATAGCAGTGCCAGCATCGAGGTTCTTGATAGGCTTGGCTTCAATCCATTTGGTGAACTTGTCGACTGCCACAAGCACATGCGTGAATCCGCTCCTGCCTATTCTCAGTGGACCAACCATGTCCAGTCCCCAGACAGAAAATGGCCAGACGAGAGGAATGGTCTTCAGGGCTGATGCAGGCTTGTGTGACATGTTGGAGTAGAACTGGCAGCCTCCACACTTGTCGACTATCTCTTTTGCCATCTCATTTGCTCTAGGCCAGTAAAATCCCGCTCGGTATGCTTTAGCCACAATGGTCCGAGAGGACGCATGGTGGCCACAGGTTCCCGAGTGGATATCATCAAGGATTATCCGACCTTCTTCTGGTGTTATGCACTTCTGACCGATTCCAGTCGCGCTTTCTCTATACAACTGCCCTTTATGACTGTGAAGGCCTTGGATCGGCGGACGATCTGTCGAGCCTCTTCCTCGTCTTCTGGGAGCTCTTTCCTTAGGATATACGCGATGTATGGTATCGTCCAGTCGGGAGTGATTGCCAAGACTTCCATGATTAGGTCGACCACAGCAGGAACTTCGACTTCAGTCGGATCTGTGGCACTTTTCGGTTGTGGGGCTTCTTCTGTGAAAGGATCCTCCTGGACTGACGGCGAGCGGATGTGCTCCAAAAACACATTGCTGGGAATGGCTTCTCTCTTGGAGCCTATCTTTGCCAGATCATCAGCTGCTTGGTTTTTCAGTCGGGGGATGTGATGAAGCTCTAACCCCTCGAATTTCTTTTCTAGCTTTCTCACTGCATTGCAATAACCAGTCATAGTTGGACTTCTGACGTCCCACTCCTTCATCACCTGATTAACCACCAAATCTGAGTCGCCATAGACCATGAGGCGACGGACGCCGAGTGAAATGGCCATGCGCAACCCATACAAAAGTGCTTCATACTCTGCTTCATTGTTGGAGGAATCGAAGTGAATCTGGAGAACATATCTGAGCTTATCTCCTCGGGGGGAGACTAGAACTACCCTAGCACCGGAACCATTCAACATCTTAGATCCATCGAAGAACATGGTCCAGTGCTCCGAGTGAACTTGAGTCGGAAGTTGCTGTTCAATCCACTCGGCGATGAAATCTGCGATTGCTTGGGACTTGATAGCCTTCTTTGCTTCAAACTTGATATCTAAGGGAAGGAGTTCAATCGCCCACTTGGCCACTCGACCAGTTGCATCTCTGTTATGCAGAATCTCTGACAGTGGGGCGTCGCTGACGACTGTAATGGAGTGGTCAGAGAAGTAATGTGCGACCTTCTTCGTGGTCATGTAAATCCCATATACAAGCTTCTGGTAGTGAGGGTATCTTTGTTTTGAAGGGGTCAAAACTTCGGACAGATAATAGACTGGGCGCTGAACTCTGAAGGCCTTTCCTTCTTCTTCCCGCTCGACCGTAAGTACTGTGCTGACAACTTGTCCTGTGGCTGCAATGTAAAGCAGCAGAGGCTCTTTGCTGATTGGGGCAGCAAGCACCGGCTGGGTGGAGAGCAGAGCTTTGAGCTCTGCAAATGCTGCGTCAGCTTCTGGAGTCCACTCGAACTTGTCAGACTTCTTCATCAGTCGGTAAAGAGGCAGCGCCTTTTCACCGAGACGAGAAATGAATCGACTTAGAGCGGCCAAGCAGCCTGTAAGCTTTTGGACATCGTGCACGCGTACAGGACGCTTCATCCGGAGTATGGTGCCAACTTTTTCAGGATTGGCATCGATTCCCCGTTCGGAAACAAGATAACCGAGTAACTTTCCACCTGGAACTCCGAACGTGCACTTTGATGGATTGAGCTTGATATCATACCTCCTGAGGTTGGCAAAGGTTTCAGCGAGGTCAGCCCGCATGTCGGAACCTTTCCGTGACTTGACCAGAATATCATCCATGTATGCCTCCACATTCCGACTGATTTGAGTGAGTAAACACTTCTGAATCATTCTCATGAACGTGGCTCCGGCATTCTTGAGGCCGAACGGCATGGTGACATAACAGAAGCATCCAAATGGGGTGATGAAAGCTGTTTTGATTTCGTCGGGTCCATACAGACGGATCTGATGGTACCCGGAATAAGCATCTAGAAAAGACAACCTCTCGCATCCCGCAGTTGAGTCGACTATTTGGTCCATGCGAGGGAGAAGAAAATGATCTTTCGGGCAGGCCCGATTGATATGTTTGAAATCAATGCACATGCGAAGTGACTTGTCTTTCTTGGGGACCATGACTACATTGGCGAGCCACTCGGAGTGGTAAATTTCTCGGATGAACTCTGCTGCTAAGAGCCGAGCCACCTCCTCGCCAATGGCTTGCTTCTTCTGGACGGCGAACCGTCGAAGATGTTCCTTCACAGGCTTGAATTTTGGGTCGACCCGTAGACGGTGCTCAGCCAGCCCCCTGGGAACTCCAGGCATGTCAGAGGGTTTCCATGCGAAGATGTCCCAGTTCTCACGGAGGAGTTGGATGAGCGCTTCTTCCTATTTGGAGTCAAGCGTCGTTGAGATGTGAGTCGGGGCAGCATCGGGGTCGGTCGGGTGAATGTGGACTGTCTTTGTTTCACCGGACGACTGAAAAGCTGATTCTGAAGCAGGCTTCTTGGCTCGTAGCAACTCGCTTGGATCGGCAGTCTTTTGGTACTCTTGCAGCTCGACCACTGCCATCTGAGCATCTGCAATCTTTGAGCCCTTCTGAAAGCACTCTTCCGCCTTCTTCTGATTGCCCATAACAGTGATCACACCTTTGGGGCCAGGCATCTTTAGTTTGAGGTACACGTAACATGGCCGGGCCATGAAGCGTGCGTAAGCTGGCCTGCCTAAAATGGCGTGATAAGCACTTTGGAAATCCACAACCTCGAATGTCAACTTTTCCTTGCGGTAATTCTTTGAATCACCGAAAACCACATCAAGAGCGATCTGGCCGAGTGATTGGGCTTTCTTCCCAGGAATGACTCCGTGGAAACTGATGTTACTGGTGTTGAGCCTGGACATCGGAATGCCCATTCCTTTCAATGTTTCAGCATACAGTATGTTCAGGCCACTGCCACCATCCATCAGGACTTTAGTCAGTCGAGTGCCTTCAACAATTGGGTCGACCACCAAAGCTTGCCTCGCAGGGGTGGCAATGTGCGTCGGGTGATCAGACTGGTCGAATGTGATGGCAGTCTGAGACCACTTCAGGTAACTGGGTGTTGCCGGGGCAACCATGTTCACCTCTCGGTTAATGACTTTCAGTCGACTTTTGCTTTCGACATCGGAAAAAATCATCAGGGTGGAATTGACTTGGGGGTATCCATCGTCACTGTCTTCCTTGTCCTCGACTCTGTCCGACTCTTTTTCCTTATCCTTGGACTGCTTTCCTTGGAACTGCTGGATCAGGAGCCGGCACTGTCGAGTGGTATGCTTTGGGTAAATAAAATTACCCTCTTCATCCTTCTTGGTGTGGATGTGACATGGCAGATCCAAAACATCATTTCCGTCTTGATCCTTGACTTTTTTGGGCTTCCAGGTGCCCTTGGGTTTCCCTTGAAGTTTCCCTGGGCTACGGCCAGGGCCTCCCCAGGAGCGGCTGGCTCGGCCTTCCGCTTCTGCTTCCGACTGGAATTGCCTCCGGTTTCCTGGGCGACTGCTTTCTGCTTGCCACTCCGGAGTCGATCTTCATCTTCTCCGTTAGCATACTTGGTGGCAATCTCCATCATCCGATTCAGAGACATCTCTCCAGTTCGACCGAACTTCAGATTCAACTCTCTGTATTTAACACCTTCCTTGAAGGCACAAACTGCTTGATGGTCTGGCACATTCTCAACCGAGTGATGCAGCGTGATCCACCTCTGGATGTATTCCCTCAGAGTTTCATTCGGCTTCAGCACGCAAGACCGCAACTCTGTAAGGCCTGCAGGTCGCTTGCATGTTCCTTCAAAGGTTATAAACACTCGGGAGAGGTCCTCCCAAGTGTAAATGCTGCTGGGTGCCAACTGATTTAGCCACGCTCTGGCCGAGCCCTCTAACATGAGAGGCAAATGCTTCATGGCCACCTCATCATTCCCACCGCCAATCTGTACAGCCACTCGGTAATCTTCGAGCCAGGTGTCAGGCTTAGATTCACCGGTGAACTTGCTGATTCCAGTCGCCAACCTGAAATTGGGAGGAATCACTGCGGCTCTGATGGCTCGACTGAAACACTCTGGCCCTGAAGCGCGTACTCTGCTGCTGGCAGGCGCATCTCTGTTGTGGCCTTCTCGATGAGCTCTGTTCCTGTCAACCAAACCTTGAACGAGGATGGATCTCGCATCAAAGCCAGGGTCCCTGGGGTCGACTGGAATCCTCTGCCCAACACTATGAGGGCGTCTGTCATCTTTCCGTCGAGGCGCATATGACCCACTCCTCGGGGGAGGGGTTGGCACTCGACGTCGATCATCACGGTCGAGTCGGTGATCATACTGCTCATTCCTCCTGTACTGATCATGCCGGTCACCACGTCCCTCATGCCTCGGGGGCGATCTCGGGCTGTGAGCCGACTCGACTGTATCTGTTGTGACAGATCGACTGTGGATCCTATTCCGCGACTGAGAGACAGCGGAATTCTGGTTTCCCGCCGCCCGGAGCAATGCTCTGATCTGTAACAAGCCCCTGCCAGCCTCCGACTGGGAGGGCTGAATCGATTCTGCTATACGGGCCACGGCGGCCAAATTCTGAACTGGGGTTCGATATACCTGCGTCGGCGGGAAGAGCTGGCGTCGACTAGACTCGGGAGCCCGCTGACGCGCTTGCTCGTCGAGTGCTCGCTGGAGATTCTCCAGTCGAGTGCGCTCGGCCAAGTTGGCCAAACGCGCGTCCTCCAAGGCCCGGGCCTCGGGGGTCTCTCCGACGATAGGAGTGCGGAGCGAGTCCATGTTCCGGCGGCGAAGCTCCTCTCGCTGTAATGACGTGAGAGGTTCGGGGAGATACTCATCGTGGGGATGCGATGGACCGCCCCCACCCGTGCCTCCATCAGTGCGAGGGAAACCGGGGGGACTGTGTGTTCCATCGATCGCCAGAACCTCAGCCGATGGATCGCTGCTGTCGCACTCGGATGCGGTCTCCACGGAGCCAGTCGACAGGTCGAATAGGCCGTAGAGGGACTCGACGGGCTCGATTGCCGCGACTTGTGGGGCTGCCGATTGGCGGGCCACGGCATGCCTCACCCACCGCTGAAGTCTTGACCGACCAGAGCGCTTGCGCTGGTGGGAGACAGGGCGGGGAGACGACGCAGGGGCCGACCGATACTGGGTCAATGGCTGCCGCAGGAGGATGCCACGAATGCATGCGCGGAAGTGCATCGCACCGCGGACGGGGAGCGCGTCGATGTCGAGTGGTGCCTCCTGAAGCCAGGCGGAGTCATCGACGATGAAGGTGAGCGCGCCGAGACGGATCTCGCGGTCCTCCACCAAAACTCCGCAAGAAAACATGATCAAAGGGATCGGAAAAGATCGCAACTTCTCCAACTAAGCGCTAAGATTCCTGCCCCACGGTGGGCGCCAACTGTCGTGGTTCTAACTCTGACAGTGATGTAGGGGGGTGAATATGGAGAGGCTAGATCTTAGCTATTGGGAAGTTGTTACACGCGAGGTTTACGAGTTCAGGCCCTTCTCGGAGGAAGTAATAGCCCTACGTCTCGGAGCCCGGAGGCGGTCGACTGGATTATGCGTGTATGGATTACAGGGGTGCGAACCCTTCATACTGAGGAGGGGGTGGCTTATATAGAGTTCGCCGGCTCCCTCCTGCCCTCAGTAATGCAGGGTTTAAGGTACATTAAGGTCGAGCGTTACTGGTAACGCCCCTAATAAAGTGCTATAATGACCATAAAGACTACTTAACAGCTGACCGTTTGCCTGCGGAGTGACTATAGGTCTCCTGGCGGTCGAGTGGTTGGCTTCATGGTCGAGTGATAGCTTCTTGGTCGAGTGTCTTGAACCCGTCGAGTGGGATACCTTCAAGTCGATTGAAAGGTGACTTCTCCTAGGGGTGTCCTAGAGTAGGACTCTTTGGTCAGGTCCGTGTCCCTACCCTAGGTACATGTCTTCATCAAGGACCGAGAGTATATCGACCAGAGGGGGTGAATGGGAGAGTTAAAAATTCTTTAGAATGTTTTGTAACCCCACACATAGCAGCGGAATTAAGTTTTGGTAGAGAGAAGAACAATCAAGCACTCTATTGAGGAACAAAATCATCAATGTAGGTAGCAATAACAGATACACCACAGGCTTAAGAATAATAATGACAATACAACAGGCTAACATGAACAAAAACATGATGGAACAAGTGATAGGGATATGAGGGAAATACACTATGAATAGCTAAGATGATGAAGATGAACAAGCACAGAGCAAACGCTTGAATCTAACAGAGATAGATACGTAAACATAACTAACAACCGAAGGACTGATCTTAACGAGAGCAATGTAGAATGATGTGAAACTACATGTAATAGAGGTGTGTAGCAGTTATGAATGATATGCAACGAATGAATACAGATTAAATAAACTATCGACGGGTCTCTGACTCAATTTTCAAATTCCTGATGTTTTTTGCAGCACTGGCACCTGCTGTCTAGGCAGCGCGACTGCGAGTGGCTGGGACTAATGATGGACGTTATGTATGATGCTGCTCACCGCCTTACCTCGCAACAGCCCCCCTAAGACCGCGACCACTTGATGGCCTTTTTCTTTATTTCTTTTATGCTTTCCTTGGGCATGTTTGTGTTGTTGCTCTAGTAGAATATTCTATTTCGGTGCACTTAAAACACTTGTATGGACGTGGTGGTGGATTTTTTTATAAAGCAATGTGAAAGCCTATTTCGAGAGAATGGGACCGCTCAGATCTCCTCTTTTCACAAGGCTTGCAAAATGGGGATGCTTCAGCATGCAACTTTAAGGTCAATGGCCATGATTCTGATGTAGGCTACTGAAAGAACGCGGATGCCGCCTAGAGGGGGAGGTGAATAGGCATTTTAAAACAATTACGGTTTAGGCTTGAATAAAAGTGAAATAAAACTAACGTTTATTTAAATTACCAAGCACAAAACCTAAATACAGTAGGCTCAACAATGTGCACCAACCACTTATGCTAAGCAAGGTAAACCACTTATGCACTTACTGTGTGATACACTAGACCCACCTTATATAGTGAGTACCAGTCGGACCTTCCAGTACGACTACCTTGTTACAACCTCACTCCAATCGCAAGCCTAGCCTTAGGAATCCCCCTCCTTAGGATTAAGGGTAATGACTTCAAATATGGCCAACTCCTATAGTGTGACGGGCGGTATGTACAAGGCCCGGGAACGGATTCACCGCCGTATGGCTGACCGGCAATTACTAGTGATTCCTGCTTCATGTAGGTGAGTTACGACCTGCAATCCGAACTGAGGACAGGTTTTTGGAGTTAGCTCACCCGCGCGAGATCGCGCCCTTTGTCCCGCCCATTGTAGCACGTGTGTCGCCCAGGGCATAAGGGGCATGATGACTTGGCCCCGTCCTCTCCTTCCTCCGGCTTAACACCGGCGGTCTGTTCAGGGTTCCAAACTCATAGTGGCAACTAAACACGAGGGTTGCGCTCATTGTGAGACTTAACCCAACACCTTAGGGCACGAGCTGACGACAACCATGCACCACCTGTGTCCGACATAGGAGGATCCAACCATTATGTTCTGGAAAAGCTCAAGCGGTACTACCGCTCAAGGGAGCGGTATTACCGCTAAATGTAGGGGAGTTACAGAGACCCAACGAAAACAAGCAGCGATACAAGCACGGTACACTACTGTCGGAAGGTCCTAAGACGACACATGTATAGGAGACCATTCGACCAAACTGTGTGTGATGCATGAATCGCAAACGATAATAAAATATATACGTGTGCCAGAAAACAAAACGTGTGTGACCGCCCATCCATCGGGCACGATGATGATATGTAGACCGCGTGTGATAGAGAGCAGACATTTAGACGAAACATTATGTGTGTGATATGTAATCGTAATGCGCAGGGGGCATTGTTAGAAGCGTGTGTGTTTATTGGCAAACGCTTTGTATAAAGTAATGGTTTGCGATGGTTAGGAGCATCACATATGATGAGTTGTGCGAATACTCGTGGGTGATGATTTAAAAGTTATACATATGGTTCCTTATGTAAACATGTGTGTGATAACACGTGATACCGCATACGATTGTGTGCTGGGAATTGTGTGCTCTAACGGGCATATAGTGTAAATAAGAAAAATCATATGTGATAGTAATAACGAGTGGCGCTCGACTGCTCCGTGACCACCGCAGAGACGGCTGCTAGGCGCCGCTGCCACTTTGATGGCGAGCTCGCCAAGGTTGGCGAGGAGTGGTCACGGCTAGGCCGCCGGCAGGGCTCCGAAGGCAATGTCAGCAGTGGCCGCGGCGGCACTCCACACGACACAATAGGAGGCGGAGCAGCTCCTCCACGAGCAGCAGGCAGCCGTCAGACAAGGCCGCTGCGACCCTCCGGCGCTGTTCCACCGCTCGAGAGACCACAACGATGACAACGGCAGGGCAGGATGGCCACATGTACAAGGTGGTCGTTCGATATAGGGTTTAGGTTTTTTCTAGTTTTTGTTAAACTGTCGAAATATCAACCTTTTTATGTAAATTATAGTCGAACTTGAATGAATTCGGCTGTGTTTGCACAATTTTTGTCCGGTTGGTTCCAATTGTTGTTGAAATGTATGTGAGCACTATCGGATGGCAGTCACTGGCATTAGTATCCGCGAACTGGTACCTCTATCCAGGAAATTTGCTGGTTGTCGTTGGAGATGCCCTCAACCATGGGTGCAATATGTCCCAATATGCAAGAAACCAAATTCTGGAAGGAGAATCTTGATGTGTGCACCGACACTGACCAAGCCGCCAAACAATATTGGCAAAGGATAGAGGACCAATTTCTTCCGAATGATGACAAAGTATCCCTTGAGTACGCCACACACCTATAGGTCACTCCAAGGTCGTTGGGATGTGATCAAGCCGATTTATAGCCGTTGGAGTGGTTGCTTGGAGCAAATCCACAATGCACCTCCAAATGGTACTGTTGAAGCCGATTATGTGAGTTTGTTTTCACATTCCAAGTAGTGCAAATGATTATGCGAGTGGTTGCATGTGACATACTTTGACATTGTTTTCATTTTGTAGCCCAAAATTGCGCAAGAAAGATAGAAGGACATGAAAACTTCCAGTGACAAGTCATTTATAGCAGAGCGTTGTTGGAAAATTCTTCAAAATATCACAACTGGTAGTTGATTGACAAAAAATCCCTGCCGAAGAGAGGTTAACTCACCAAGTTGGATGATGATGATGAAGATGACGATGGCCCAAGAAACAAAAACAAGCCTGATGGAAACAAAAAGGTCAAGGACAAGATCAAGAGAGAAGCGGAGGCATCAAACTTGCGGGACAAGATAGATGCCATGGTGCAATCAAATGAGTTGATGATGGCCAAGACATTGGAGGCAAAGAAGGAGTTGGCCAACAAGAAGGCACAAGAGAAGCAAGAAAAGGAGCAATTCCTCAAGAAGAGGGGTTGCGCAAGGCCGCCATTGAGGAGAAAAGTGCCCTTGCCGAGGAGAACAAGGCCTTGGCCAAGCTTCTTGCATAGGAGAATAATATCATGACGATGAACCGCGATGACATGGATGACCTCATCAAAGAATGGCATGATATCGCAAGGAGGAAGATCTTGGAGAGAAGGAACCAAGCGACGACGGGTGGTGGACAATGATGATGATGGTCATGATGGTCATGGAGGTGGTAGTGGCTTTTGCATGAGGTTCTTTTGGACCATGGATGGAAACTATGTTTAATTTCCGCGCAAACTATGTTCTAATTTGTAGCCATTTGTTGGAATTGCGGTCAAATTGTCTAATATATATGTTTTTTTTCGGTTTGAGGGCTAGCGCGGGCTACAGCCGAACAGACTCCACAAGACTAAAATGTAAAACAGAATACTCAAAACACGTTTTCCGTGGACATTATACTCACTTTAAGAGTGGGGTTTGATAGAGGTGCTCTCATATTTCTCTCTTCATTCATACTCCCTCCGTCCCAAAATAAATGACTCAATTTTATACTAACTTTGTACTAAAGTTAGTACAAAGTTGAGTATTTTGGGACGGAGGAGTAAAATCGAAGAAATCCACGAGAGGCGCACCCATTCATAATAATTCCATCAAAGAATCATTCTTTTTATAGTATGGAAACTCTTGTTCCAACCTCACCTGACATGCTACTAGCCCGCCCGAGACGAAAATTTGGCCAAGACCCATCATCCAGCGCATCGAACACCAAGTGTTTGGTTGTTGGGCTATCCCTTCTTGGACAGGGATAGCAGTTTTTTAAATGGATGCCATCTGTTTGGTTCTTGGGCGAGCTGGGATTAGGAGGGATACGGACATCCAGATGCTTGGAATATTCGTTCAAAATCCGGCTCCGCAGCGACGCGAAAATGTCGCGGACCTGGCCATCCCGCACTCACGGCGCGAAACGTTTTCTGCGGCCTCGTCTTTCCTTCGTTCATCTGTACTTCTGTATCTGTATCTGTACTACTATTAAACAAGCAAACATATTCTCCACTATGTCCACCCGGTTAAACGTACACAGGCCAAACAAGACAAATTACCATCCCCAGGATCAGGCATCTAACCGTCCACATAAAAGTCAGACCTCCCCTGTGTACGTTTAGCGATTTACATGAGCGGACGAAACTCTGCCATCGATCAAACAGTTGCACCTCCCCCGAAAAAAAAAAAACAGTTCCACCCTTTGCGTTCGCGTCCAATCAACTACAGAAAATTAGCCACAATTAATGGGAATTAACACGTCTGCCTCACAACAAATTTCTAAACTTACGGGAATCAGCCCACCCGGACGTACGTCGCAGCCGCCCAGCCGTGCGCCATCGCCGCCATGCGTAGCGGACGACGCCCGCTACGACGCGCTTCTCGCCAATGCAGGTGCAGACTATCCTCTTGTGCGCAATACGTGGCCAGTTCCATCCCAGTTAATCTCGATGTCTTCTTTCATGTCGCCGTTTAGATGCACACTACAGTCAGACGTCGGTGCCGCCAAGCCACTGTTGTGCCCTCGCCGCCCAGCCACTGTTGGCCATCGCCGCCCAGCCACAGGCCCCGACATCGACGCCGACGAACTCCTCAGGCAACGCACCTGCCTGCACCAAAGGAACATGGTATAATTTTACAGGATATTCAATTGGGTTAATGTGATAGGGCCGATCAGTTCCTGATTTTAAAGGAAATTCTATTTAACATATATGTGCATACTTCATTGCTTCCCTAATCCCTGTCAAATTTGCATCTTTATAACAATGCTCTTCACTCTCAAATTTGCATATTTACAATAGTGTGATGACGAATGTATCAATTTTGTACAAACCATAATAGATCTACCTCCTATGACTTGAACATGAATTTTAACAGTGCATCAAACTGGAGCCCTCCATCATATTGTTTTAACAGTATAGTGCTCGAATCTGTATGACTGAATGAATAAAACCCAGTAAGTATGATCTATTTGTAACTTGGTCCAATAGAGTGGAGAAGAAAACCCAATCCAAGAATATGCATTTTCCTGTACACAAATTTGGTCATCTTCTATTATCAAATTTGCATATCAGATGGCTGCAGGATAAGTATTGCATGATAAACAACAATATGAAACAAAACATATAGGCTCGGAAACAGTTTGGATTTTACAAGAGAAGATCTACTAAAGTAAATTCAGGTTTCATCAACGGCGGAGCTAGGATTTGGGAACGGGGTAGTCCTCCTCCAAAATTAAGTCGTTTCTATTAAAGAGGCGCTCTGATGTATCACCGTTGTCTAACTGATGCATTCAAAAAATAATTGGTAAATTCAGAAATTATGTAGTAAGTACTTGATCATTTTGGCCAAACCAAATCCTAGACTATCATGAAGTAAACCTGTCAATTACTTGTTCTGTACAATGCTCAAAAGCTTCGGGTTGATGTATATGGCAGGCAGGTATGCCTCCCCATTCCCATCTTTGTGTTTATTTCAGAGTCCCAAAAATTTAGGATCGAACAAATTCCCTGACTCTTAGATGGTCTTCAATATCCATTTCTTGTAAGCCTGCAAACACACTTCTGATATAACCGGGGTTCCGGGACAACAAGAAATATATCTAAAAGGTTGTGCTACATCATGAATACCACTTGTGTAGCTGTCGTAAGTAGTACTGAAGATGCCAGAGATGTTTATGGACTTCTAATAAAGCAAGTTATTCCAAGAAAAGGAATTTTTGAGGTGATAAGCTCTTTTAGCCAACCACCGTCCTCTATATGACAGCCATAGCATCATCATTATCCTACACTATCAATTATTCACTCTTCAACCTGTATTATCCTAGAGTCATACATACTTATCCTACTATGCTTCTCTTGATCCTCTTTTATTTGCTATAAAGCTCGCATTTGGGAACTTCTAAAAACATGCTTTCATTTTTCAAAAAAGAAGTAAATTTCTTTGGCAGGATCAAGCCAAATCAACCTCATCTGTCTTGGTCCCTAGCGCCCCTAGCCACCCAGATTTCAAATCTACCAATCAATCAACTTTATCGCAGCATGGTTGCCTCAATAATATTAACTAACTAGAATCCCCACTCATAACAGTTGCTGCAACCAAGTTAAGAACATCTAATCGAACAACTTCTAATTTTTCTCCCTGATTCTAAAATGACTCATACTTAAACTAGACTACTGAGCTACCTATGTATATTCAGGAATGGATGGAAATTAGGGATTAGCAGAAGTGGGTAATGGGGAGTATCTCAAATCAGAAATAAGCAGATATGAAAGCCGAAGTGGGGAATAGATCGTCTACCGGCACCGGCTTGCACTTGCAAGGGACCATCCACCGCGGCACAGCTGCCGCACATGGGCATTACAGGGCGCAGCGCAGTCGCACGCACAGGGTGGTGGGAGCCGCCGACGAGCGAGATGGAAAGGAAGGCACCAGGCGCGGAGGTTGCGACACATGATTGCCACAGCCGCCGATCTGGTGGAGGCAATTCCCGCGCCTCCGCGTCAGCCTTCGTCCGGCGCCCAGCAACCAGACCGAGCTTGAGCGGATCCTCGGGCACTTCGGCGACCGATTCGACGAGGAGGGGCTGAGAAGAGTGGGAAGAGTGCGAGACCTCGCGCCGGCGGTGGGGACGAAGAGGAGGGGCGGCTTGAGGAGAGAGAGAGAGAGTTGTGGGCTTGTGGCCACCATGGAATAGGGAGCAGTGGGGAGAGGATAAGGGAAGGTAGGTGATGAGGCGAGGAGAACTGAGGGGGCGTCCGGTGTGTCTTTTTCTTTTACCTTCTCTTTTTTTAGTTGGTTTTTTTAGCCCTTTTGGTCAAGTTAGCATCCGGTCTTGTCCAATTTAGTTTTTTTTTATCAATAGATGATATTTCCGCCTCTATACATTTATTTTAACAGTAAAAATGATCTCTGATGTGCACGAGGTATATATATTTACACAATAGCTACATGTTAGTCGCCTGACTTTTGAATTCGGGTCAGTCGATTTTGGTTGAAGGGAGAAACAGGCGAAGAGGAGGAAGAAGCTCACCGGAGGGGAGGAAGAAGCTTGCTGGCAAGCTACCTCATCATCTATCTTAGGGTTGGGGTGGGGGAGGCAGCACGACAGGGGGGGGGGCGGCAGTACGGCGATGATGAAGATTCCCGAAGAAAAAACAGGCAAGGCCCGGGGCTAGAGGGATGGCTGGGGGCGGCGGCGGCACGGCGGTGGGAGGAGGTTCCAGGAAGGGCCGGACGGTGGTGGTTGCCGGTCCGGCCGGTGGTCCATGGGACGGCTGGGGAAAGAAATTGTCGGAGGTAGAAGAAACTCCCGAGGCTGAACAAGGTATGGTATTGTTCATTTTGCATCGGATGGCCGGAAAGAATCGACTGGCCCGGTTTATATTTCCATTTCCAGTCGATTTACACTTGGCCACTTCCATATTTTTATGTGTGTATGCCCTTATTGCATATAAATGAGTACAATTTATGTGTTAATGAAGACGTGCGTTGCACGTGCACGCTTACTAGCCTCCCTGAAAAGCCCAACGGCCCCAACGCTACCTTTTTCCTCTCTCGCGACGGCAGCGCATCTCTCGCGACGGCGGAGGTTGAGTGAGCAGCGGCATGCCTCTCTCCTTCTTCATCTTCCTCCTTGTCACGCCCTCTCCTTCCTTTCTTCTCTCTCATGCTTGAGCTGCAAGCTATCGGAGTCATGGCGGGGGCGGCGGCGATGGCAGCGGACAAGTCATTGCCGCGTGCGGCAGCCAGTGCCTTGTAAATGGAGGCGCCTCTCTCCGGCCGGTACAACCGCAACTGTCATAGCGTAGGCGTCGGCTGCGCACGCGTGGATACGCGCGCGCCAGGCATAGTGTGCGTGCACTTGTTGTGCGTGGTGCACTTGTTGTGCGTGCTGTGTTTGCGCGCTGTGCTTGCCACACGGATCCGTGACCGTGAGTGTTGTTTGAGACTTTGAGTGCTGTGTGCGTGGCTGATTTGATTGATTTTTGTAATGCATCAGCTCAAAGGCGACAGGGAAAACATGAACGGGATCCCCTCTCCCAGAGTTTCTGTCCAATTTCTGTTTCACATGTTTGCTATATCCTAATGTTCCTACTATGAATTGCTTGACAGAAGCTGTGCATGTTGAGTTTTCTTAATTTTTCAGAACACTCCAATGGCCATCCCTAACCATGACTTATCCTTCCAACCAAACAAAATACAGGATAACATCATCCACACCAACCAAACAGAAAAATTGGCTATGCCTAGCCGGATGGTTGGGGGTACCCACATCCATTAAAATTATCCCATGAACCAAACACATCCCAACAGACCGTCACTGTCCCTCGTGACGCTCCCTCGTTCCCCTCCACCACAACGCCTCGCTCCCCTCTCGCGCCGCCGGCCGGCCACCCGTCTTCCCCACCTCCGGCCACCGCCGCCCTACCCTCTCTCCCGCAGCCCACCGCCCCTCTCTCCCCATCGCCCCCTTTCTCTACCGTGCGGCCGCTCTCCACCCCGATCCACATCGAGCCGCCGACCAGCCTCACCCTAGCTCAGCCTCGCCGGCCACCCCCTCCCCTCCACGGCCGGCAGACTTCCCCAAAGCTGGCTGTCCTCCCCGCCGAGCCAGTGCGCCCCCGGACCCGAAACCCTAGCCGAGCTGCAGCAGCCGCCGCCGCGGGGCCTCATGGCGCAGTCCCATGACCAGGTGCTCGCCTCCGCCTCCCTCCTGCACCTTCCGGTGACCGTGCTCCCTGTCCCGCTCGGCGACCTCGCTGCTCCGACGACCCCAAGCTCCGCCTTAAAGGTAGCAGTTATCTCTCTTTTCCCTCCCGTCTAACCTCGATTCCGTCTTGTATACGCCTGCTTGCAACGTATCCGCGTTGAATGCGTCCTGTGGTTTTGGTCAGGTCATGATGCTGTTGCTAGGCGGTGGTTTTCCGTTGGCGGTGGTGCCTTCCGGTGGTTGTCTGTCATCGGAGTTCCTGGTGCCGCTCTTCTCTGACGATGATGCTGTGGATTGGCTGCTGATTTTGGTTTGGTCACGGTGGTTTTCCTGTGGTGGTGGTGCTGTCCATCGGAGCTGCTTCCGTTGCCCACCGGAGCTCCTGCCGCACCTTGTTCAGCTCCGTCACTGCCGACGTCATCAAGGTCGTGTTCCTGTTCTGATTCATCCCTATGCAACTTTGATTTCAGAAATATATAGATTGTCAGTTAGTTATTTTGTAGATCTGATGCATTTGAGAAATGAAGATTGTTCTGCTAATTGTGATTCGTTTAGTTAGTTCTTGTGTATAATTCTAATGCTTATCAAACAGGTGTCATTTTGTTTAGTAATTTGATTTGTTTGTTTCGTAATTCTGTGTAAATCTACTGTGATTTCTCTCTTGCTGTAAGGTTTGGTCAGTGTGGGTGTCGATGTAGATTGGAACAATATAAGTAATGTATTTTGTCTTACCGGAAATGTAAGTAAGTGGGGATCCCAACCTGTGTGTTCTTTTATTTATTTACCTTGTTTAATGAGTTTACCACTAAGATAGTAATTTAAATCCACATTAATTCATTGCTCTTGTAAAATTTTGATAATTGTGCTGACAAATCAAATCTGGAGCATTTGCAGCCACGTACATGCACATTATCTTTACTGTGTGGCATCACTTTTTTTTTGGTTCTGCTTTCTTCTGATAGCATAGGATTTTTTACCCACAGAATCTGTTGTTTTTTCATGTTGTGCACTTCTTTGCTGGTTGCGCCTTGGCGTTATAGTGAGTAGTAATATTGCTTGGCTGAAGGAAGCATGCAGAACATTTGTGAGACTTGCATTTTTTCCTGCTGTGTCATATTGGCATAAACTTACATAGAGCACGCTGATGCATAAGTATGCTCTTTGCTAGTATCAATCTACGCATTATTGCAATATATGACCTGTTTGTAGTAGAGAGGGATTTGATCTTGAATTGTTATGACGATCTCATCATCTTGGTCTGGTGCAGGCTTCCTGGCACGGCTCCATCTCTGACCGGCTGTGTACTGCGGCATCGCTTGCCTTCTGGGAGAAGGACCATTTGTAGATGCTCTGCCTTAGCGGCGACAACTAGGTCGACCTACTCCTGCTCATGGTTTTCGAGTCGCGCGACTAGTCGATGAGTCACAAAAATATATCGACTCAACTTGTTAGTGTCGACTCGAGTCGCGAGTCACGACTAGTCACAACTGCAGGCTCGACTTTTTCCGAGTCGCTACCCCAGAGCGACTCGGATGAGCCGCGACTTGAAAACCATGCTCCTGCTTCTCTGATGTCAACCATGGACAGGTTGCTGCTGATTGAGCCACTACCACGTCGCGGCATGAATGCCAGGTCCATGTCTTGCTCATCTCGTGTGTAGAAGTTTTCCCCTGTTTTGTGACTCAAGAATAGCCATATTTAGCAGTCCTGCTAAAGTGCAAATAGGTATTCACCAACAGCCATACTAGTGTGTAATGCTACTGTAGATTTGTAGTTGATCAATGTGTGCTTTAACTTGATTTTTTGCTCAGGTCCCGGTGATGTTGTGGTTGTGGTGGGTCCTCCGGTGGCGGTGCTGACATCCAGGGGTGCTGTGGTGGTGGTGCTGTCCACCGGATCTCCTGCTGGTGCTGTCGACGTCCGTGTCCGCTGAGCTGCTGCTGCTGGCGTCGACTACGACATGCTGCCCCTGCCTTCTTCGACTGGTACCTCCTACAGCACCGCGCCCCCACTGGCGTGCCACTGAAGGTCTCTCGTTCTCTCTCGATTACTCCCTATTTTCCTTGAACTGCGACTTGTATGTATTTTTGTGTAGAAATGCGGTTTGATTTTGTTTATACCTATCTGTGATGTAAAGGTTTTAGATCCAAGTGTTTTCTGGTTGCATCATACATATTGGTATTTGGTTTGTGCTGTCCACTAAAAAGATAGGTAATTTTCTAAGAAGATAAATTGATTGACTATGAGGAGATACCAGAATTATATGCCACTGTACTTGGCTGTTTTTCCACTTTATAGTGGTACACAATAGTCTTGATATACATATGCACCATTGTAGATCATTCATCTGCACTGAAACTTAAGCTTTTCTCCACTTTGAGGATTAAGTAAGTACTGTAGTAAGCAGTGGAGTTGATGTTTGATACCGAGGTGATGATGAACATGTGAATATGTAGTCTTTGTTGTATGTGTTTTGCTGGAATGATTTCCAGAGCAAAACAATGCTACATCCCTTGGTTACTCTTGATAGGCATGTCTTGATTGATCTGGTTCACTAGACACTGGTCTTGGTTAATTTGGTTCTAGTAATTGTTGCAGTTTAGTAAGTCCTTACTTTTTTTTGCTCTACTTGGCTTGATTAGGTGCTCTATCAAGTAGATTGGCTACTGTTTTGGTTTCAATTATTTATTTATTAGAATCATTGCTAGGTTGAACTGATCAATTGGTAGCATAATATTGATGATTTGCTCAAATACCAGTCCTTGTAGGTTTTGAGTTAGTCGATGGTCATTTTGCTCAAACTTGACTGCATATTGATCATGTGCCTGAGAGTAGTGATGACGGACTTTTACGGGGGTTTTACAGGGGTAGTTCCAGTTGGCAAAACGTGATTGGATAAGGGGGAGGGGGGCACCCCACCCCAGCGGAAAATCAGGGGGGCCAGTTTAGATAGATGGAAGGAGTCTGTAAACGTCTGTATAGGGTCCGTGTGTTTAGCATTATCGCGTGCTTGACTATATGGCTCTGTCCTGGTTTTGGTTGAGTTTAATGTGGCTTAACCTTAACCATTCATTTAATGTGGCTTAACCTGGAGATTTGAGTTCTTCATATTTAATAGTACTAGCTAAATACCCGTGCGCTGCATGGAAAAACAAACAATTGTACTTCATCAAGGTGCGCGTGAAACGTGATATATGTAGTTTTCAACTATCAAGATAATGGTTGGTGTTCTTTCTCCGATAACTTCTTTGTCGGCAACCAACACATGACCTTCTGCCTCTCCATTTTTTTTTATTTCTTGCCATCCTCATTTTCCACCTAGGGTGTTCGTCTTTTGTTCTCCAACTCTTACCTGTTGCAAAAAATGATTGTTGGCGGTTATATCTATGTCTAAGTTCACATAGTCGTCTTCACCCACAGCCTTCGACTGTTGCGATCCTATGGCACACTCGTCCCAGTTTGGGCGCATGTGCTTTTCAAGAAGTGTGGTATGAAATAGCCACCAACATCAATTTCACTGGTATAAAAATCTCAATACAGACAAAAATTCATATGGTACTAAAAATTTAAAGTTGACAATATGGCGGTATCCCTTACATCATAGCGTTACTCGGCCGGCTTTTTTTAACATGGGAACTTACATGTGTTAATTCGTTTATTTTCCCTCCTGAGATTTATTTCTTTAGCCATGGATTTATTTCTTATACATTTTCCTTTATTCATTATTCATAAACTAAGAAAGAAATTTCTTCAATGCTGCTCATAAAAATTTTCTATGAAGTGGGGATTGTTATAAAAATATCCTTTTCTCATTTCTAAGTAATCTCTAAAAATGTTCATTTTTGTGCAAAATTGCTCTCACTGCCAAGAATGATGTTCATGGTATTAATTTATCTTTTCCACACTATTCATCTTTTGGAAAAGAAAAACTGATAGTAGCGGTTACTATATTTATTCAAATACTTCTAAAACATATTCCCATTGCCTAAGAGAAAAGTTGTTCACTGTTGGTCACATAATTGTTCATCTGTTGCTAAAAAACATTCCCATCCCCAAAACTTTTGTTCACTCTGATTCTGTGAATTCAATTTTATTTATGTAGATACACACTGGATTTTTATAAATGTTGAAAATCATTTGTGTAGGTATAGCTAGATTTTTTTAGGTACGTGTATCTAGATTTTCTTAGAGAAGCTTAGTTATTTTTTTAGAATCTGCAGCGTAGCTAATCACCATGACATTCTTTTAGGGCAGACAGCTAGCTTTCTTAATTTAAAACAGCAGTGTATCTAGCTTTTTCTTCCAAGGCTAATCAGCCCTAGCTAATTGGTATTGCTGTGGGCCGGTGGTTACTTTTAGACCTTACCATTTTTGTGTATTGGATGTAGATGGAACGGTCTGAATATGTCCGATGATAAGTGTTGAGTGTTGAATGATGACGTACCACCATCACCAACTCCCATTTAATAGTAAAGATTTTGGTATTGCTGTAAGGTTGTGGCTGGTTGCACTTCTATTAGCTGATTTGGACTTGAATGATCAAACTTGGGTAAGCTCTTTCGTGATTCGACACAATGCTGGCTAAGATGAATTCTGCTCTGTTGCCTTGTATGAGATGCAAATGCTGATGCTTATCGAAAGATGCATTTCCTTTTTTTTTTTAGTGCTCTAAACCATCGCCTACTTGTTGCCTGACTTGGGAACTGTGTATCACCACTGAAACCAACCCTAAACTTGACCTTTAAATTAAATGAACAAGTAGTTAAGTGATTGACATTGTCTATGAAATCTGAATTCTACGACTTGATCATGTGGCCAGGATATGGTTCTTGATGCTGGTTTCTGATTTACTTGGTGTTTATACTAGCTGTCACTTCTTAGTCAATGTTATCCACATGTTGCTTTATTTTTGGTATGCCCATTGGGTTTTTGTCTCGGCTGGGCTATGTGCTGTGCGTCGGCTTTGAGGGCTGAAATAGATTGTAAGATGTGTCTTTCAAATTAACTTGTGTGCTTGGTTTGGTCGACTTAATCAACCTCAACCTTAAACCTGGCTTGTATTCAATGTTTGCTGAATCTGGAGCTTGACTTGTTTCTTAAACCAGATTTCTATTTAGTGTTGAGCTTCTATTTACTGGTTGCATTTGTTGGTCTAGTAGATAAAAGTGATTAATCTTTTGTGATTCAACACAATAGTGCCTTATATATAGGGATAAATTGCTGGTGTTTTGTGTTTGAAATGCATGTCCTGCTGCTTATTTATCTGGCTAGCTAGTTTGTTTATGATGCCACGTTGGCACGTAAACGGCTTCAAATCCATCAGCCTGGTAGCGTTTGTGCTCCTGCAAATTGCTTCAGCAAGTGCTTATCTAAACCAGTAATGTTCCTTGTGTTCATCGCTAGATAGAGTATTTCCAGATTATTGAGATTTGATCCGCTATGCTACTGTTTCATTACAGGTTCGTTTTTGGATAAATTCGGTGCTTTTGGAGAATGAGATGCTTGTGTGGACTAGAAGGAACAAGGGCTTGACATTCCTCGCTCGCCGGCTGTCTATGCGGCTCATTGCCTCCGGCTGCTTGGGTGCCCAAGTTCTCGCAGCAGTGCTTTGGTTGCGGCCTATATAATATTTTGGTCCTGGTAATGTCAAGTAGCAGTTGGCATGGTGGTAGCATCGTTCTTGTGATGCTCCAGGTTCAGGCGCTGTAATGGCTTAGTAGTATTTCTGATGTGTCTTGTTTGGGGCCCTGTTTGACTTTTGGGGATGATGACTGGCTACCTTGGTTCCGGCTTTGCTTTTATTCTAATTGTAAAGAAAAGGGTCTTGCGATGATGGATCGATGTTGTTGTATCAGTTCATCATCGGATATTGATCTGTTCATAATATTATTGGCAAGCGAGTATTCATCTTGTGGCAATCTAATACTCCCTCCGTCCCAAAATAAGTGACTCAACTTTGCATCAAGCTATCAAAGTTAGTGCAAAGTTGAGTCACTTATTTTGGGATGGAGGGAGTATGATTCAGCTGCTGTTGATCTGTGATCCGACTTTTGATAGCTTGATCACTATAAATGGAGTACTAGAGTCGTTTAATGTACCGGTCTGTTGAAGTGGCATGTTTATGGGACTAGTAAGTGTGCACGTGCAACGTATGTCTACATAAATATTACTACAGATGTGAGCCTATTTGTGGAGGTCTCTGCTCAAGAAAGATACTGACACCTGTGTCAGTCATGGAAGTCCGTTCTTGAGAAAGAAAAGGCCCCCATGTCGATTGCTCGAGTGACACGAATGGCGACCCCAGCGCCTCCCTTCCCTCCTATCTTGCTGTCATTGGTGGAAACTGTTTGGCAAATTGGTGTATGTTGTGAATTTGATATGTCGTAAAATATAGTAAGGAAGAACATGTAATGTGGCTCAACATTTTACTATGTGTGGTACAATCTCTCTGTATCATATAACAGATACTCTCCATTGGCACCATGTTCTTCAAATGCTTGGCGATAACCAGCAAGGTTTATCCCTTCCAACTGTAACCCCACATCCTGCAAGTAAAAAACTACTTTATCAAGACAACACAAGAGTATTTTGAATTATAAGCAGCAATCTAGAGCTTGCACTATTATAATTCTCTTACTTGAAAATGATCTATGCTTATCTAAGTGAAGAAATGATAAGTTTGATTAAAAATTGCAGAGCACAATTGTTTGTTTTTTTTGCAATTCCAGAGTGTTATTTCTTGCAATCTTGAAAATGCTTCTATTGCAAATTAACAACATTGAACAATTTGTCATAAAAACTGCAATATTCAGAAGAGAATCATTCATTTCCATACAATCCTATACTGAAAAAAATGCACTCTTTCGACTCGTTTCCAAAACATACAGGGTAACATGAACATTTCAATTAAAGAGTTACCACACCTTTCTCATTTGAAAATTTATAGTAGCACAATGCTTGTGTGTTGCTGCCACTGAAGCCACGAGTAGTCCTGTGAGTAAAAGATGGCTGAAACACGCTGTAACGTTTTATTAAACCATTTCTCTATCTTTGTTAGCTAGTTACTGTTTTTGTAATAAGATTTGTAGTTCATGGACTGATGGGGCTTGTCTGGTTTCCAAACTCCTAGACGATGTAATTCCTATTTGAGTTTAATAAAGCTAGCCATGATGGCCTTCCTTCAAAAAAACCATTTCTCTATCTTATGCGAATATTGTACTCCCTCCGTCTCATAATATAAGAGTATTTTTATGTATGTGTTAAACTTCATGGAATTGCTGAAGAAAATTCAACATTTCCTTGACTAGCACAGCGCCCATGTGTATCTGCTATTGAGTGAAGCCAAGAAAAGCGAGTATTGAAGCAAGAGTGTCAAAATAATTAGACAGGACAGCTTAGATCACAGTGCAAATAATGATGAATAAGCTATATATAGTTCATCATAACGATAGCAACTTGGTTTACACACAAATTTAACAAGGCCAAGCAAGCAAGCTAGGCACGGAGACGTGCATAAGAGTAGCTCAAGGCAACCAAACATGCATGCTGAAGAATGTCATCCAGTCTAGATAATACTACAATGCAGGATGCTCATTAATTAGAACATCATAACACACAGCAGGAAGCATAGTACTATGGTCCAACTTCACAGCTGATAATATCACACACAAGCTTGCCCGCCGCGACTCACTCTTCAGTGTGCATCTTGTTGAGTTTCTCCACAAGCTCCACGTCTTTCTCGGAACTGAGGACGAAGTCCATCTCTAGCATGTCATCCACGTGGCAGGTACCGTCATGGGTGATATCGTGCGGGATGTATTTGGCGTCATCTGGATACACGATTTTCCTTGCGGTAAGCACGCCAGAGTAGCAACGGCCTATCAAAAAATTAAACCCGACCATGCATGGTTCAGTGAGACTACTACAACACACGATAATAAAAAGCCAATCAGCCGTGCCGCAGAGAAACTAGAGGGGGCTTACCTGCATACTCATAGGGTAGAGGGCAGCAGGTCTCTGGCCTTGGCCCACCTGAGAACAAAAACTCGGCGAAGAATAGCGTCCTCTGAAGCTGCAAATCAGAAGTAGCAGTGAAGTTCACGCGGTAGCACATCTTACCCGAGGGGGGGCAGCTTTGGTTGATTTCCTCCACGCCACAGATAATATCAAGTTTATACTGTGGTTCCTACAACAAGCAAGCAAGTCAAGTAAGAGAGTAGGCCAAATGAAGGCAATTAAAGCAAATCTACATAGCTGCCAAGGATACCTACCCAAAAATGCTGGGTCGTGTAATCCTTCAGCACCTGTTCAATCTTTGAACGGAACCAGCTCCTCCCCTCCTCATACTGTGATCTCATGCTAGACACCAACCTCCGAGACTCTGGAAAAAGATCAGGAGCTTGCTCATAGCAGCCGACACGAACCTTCGAGTATCTGCTCCACATGCCCCTAATATGAAGTGTCATGTCATCAAGGCGCAACACGGTACCGTCAGTTCGAGCCTCGGTCATAAAGGAGAGCAGCACGCTTCGCTGCTCGGGGAACACCACCAGCAGCCGGTGCAGTTCACCCAGCTGAAGCGGTAGAGGGTGTCCAGCGGCCTTGGCAGCTTCATGGAAGTGGTTCTTTTTAATCATCTTTAGCGATGATTGTAACATGTCAACAATGTCGCATTTTGTACCGCAGAGCAACTCTAGAGCACAAGCCTCTGTTGAGAACTGGGGGCCGGCGAATGTGGCGAGCTCCATAAGGCCCTTGAGGGAGTGGACCTGTGTGCGGAGCAGAGATAGGGGGTCAAGTATGTCATTGTATTGCTCAATCTTGCTGCCTTCAGACGCTGGGAGAGGACCGCCAAGGAAGTTGTACCAAATGGAGTTGACGATGATGTTAGAGACAGGGTCCATGGAGCCGTAGCAGTGGCCGGCCATGAGGAAGCCACACATAGGCGAGCCCGATGGTGTGGGCAGCAGCTTGAGCGCCTTGATGCAGAAGTTGTGAATCATACCGTGGAGGCGCATCTTGAGAGTCTGCAGGTAATCGCAGGCGTCAACGCTGCACGGGGTCTTCTTCAAATATTGTTCCAGGCCATCCGCTCTTCCCAGGCAACGTTGCAGCTTGTCAGACAGTCCGCACTGCAGCGACGAGATGGGTTTTCCGTCCCAGCAGAGGGCGGTGGCGGTGTCCTCTGTAGTGGAGGGGGTGGTCGACCACACAGCGTCGAGGTTCTTACGGACATGGAGAATTGGCCCTTTTCTGCTTATGGTGGCAACACAGGGCGGGCTCATCATCATGCGCAATATGCGGTCTATGGCTCCGACATCATCAACCTTGAGAGGGCCATCTGCTGCTGAAAAGAGTAGCTTCTCCAGAAGGTGAAAGTCGTCCTCTTTGAGCCGGGATGACATGAGCTGAGTCAAAACGCCGGGCGAAGGGTGACCTGCCATGGTGGCCGCCCACTCGAGGGCAGCCTGCGTCCTGTCGGATTCAGGGTCCAGTACTGCTTCTTCACCCTCCACATAGAGATCGTGTTGGATGAGCATGACGGCGAGGCTGAGATTGGCGTCGGCCCAGTAGAGGTAGCGGGCGGCCTGTTCCTTTTCGAGGCATCCGAAGTATACCATGAGGAAGGCCAGGAGACTTTGGCAGGACCTGTTTGCAATTTCGTGCCAGTCGTTGCGCACTAGTCTTTTGGACTTCTTTGTGGCGGGTGGAGCGGTGGAAGCTGCGGCGGCGGCGCCTTCGGGGGGGAGGGCGGGGGTGTTGAGGATGATGGTGGAGACGGGGGCGAGGAGGCCGGGGCAGGTGCCGCACCCGCCGGTGGCGAGGAGGTCGAGGAGGCCCGGAATCCTCTCGCAGGGCAGCCGGTCGAACGCCTGGTCGTAGAAGCCGACGATGAGCTCGTAGACGACCTTTTCAAGGTCGGGGGGGAGAGGAGGCGCGTCGTCGGCGCGGCAGTCGAGGCTGTGCGCGCAAGACACCAGCCCCCTCCTCCCAAGGGGAACAGAGCCGGAACAAGTAGATCCAGAAGCCATCAGCGGCGATCTGGCGGGCGGAGCGTTTTTTGGGGGCGGGGGATGGCCGGCCGGCAGGCGGCGGGTTGCTTAGAGGACGAGATGGGATTTGGGGGCGGGGGGCGGTGGCGAGTTGCTTAGGGTTTGCGGGGAGAGGATGAGATTCTTTTTAAGAGGATAGAGAGTGGCGATGGTGCACACGGTCTTGCCTGCTCACGCTAAGTAAGTGTGCCAACCGAACACTGGCGAGTGGAACCGGGCATTCAATGCGGTCAGAGGGCCAACACACATGTATAGGTACGGTGGAACAGGCGTATACGGTGCGCTCGCCGGCAGATATACGTTTATTGATCCGGTTTAGGCTTTACTGATCCCGTCACGGCAGGTTGCTACCGGAGCACTCTCATGGCTGACAGTGCAGGAGCACTTTCGTTTGAATAAAGCCCTCATCCCCCATCCCCCCCCCCCCCCCCCCCCCCCCCCTTCCCACACACACACAAAAAAAGGTCTCTACATGTTCCAATTGAATATCACCGGAGTACCGGTACACATCGTTTGCCCGGTGTTTGCGGACCGGCACGCATACGGTGGTCTGGTCGACTCATATGCTTACGTGGCGCATCGTATACTTGGCCGCATTGCTCCTCCACCTACCCCACCGCCCGGGCACGGCCAGCGACGGAAAAAAAATAGGAACACTTATTGCTTGGACCCCCCTCCCCCACCAAACTGGAAAACAGAGCAATGGCGACGACGGATGCCGGAGGAGGCGGCTTCGAGTTCTTGTCAGATCCGGTCGACAGGTACCTTCAATATTTCATGGTTTCCGCCTCCTATTACTGTCCGCTTTCATTTTGATGGCTAACTTCACGCTGCTGTCGCTCCTTTTCAAGGTTTCCCTTGCCGGATCTTGGCGGCGGCGAGGCTATACTGGATGCTGCAGCCACCAAAACTCTCGCCTGCACAACCGCCCAGTCGAGCGTTGCTGATGTAGGCGACGATGCGATGACGATGCAACTAGTTTGAACAGCAGCTGCGAAGGCCTCAGCTTGTTGGGGCCAACCTCAGAGCAGTCAGAAGGCAAAAAGATCCTCAAGCCCCTGGCTGGAGAAAGAGGTATCAATTGATGTATTACTAAAAAGAAAACACTCTTCATTTCCAAAAAAACTGCAGAAAATCGCATGGCTCTGAACGGAAAATGAATTACTCTTACTAGCTGTTGGAAAATTTCCTGTGCCATGGCTAATTGTTTGTGCAAAAAGATTTTGATTTGCACACTAGTGACTCATCTTTTGTTCACACAGAGTCCATGTTGGCCGAGCACCTGTTGAACGGCCCCTGCCGCTGGCAGAATAAGCTCACTTGAAAAAACACTAAGATGCTATGCAGAAAAAAAAGAGGGAAACTGTTGTAATCCCTGCTGTCGGAGACAACTTTCAATCCCTTGTATAAGCATACGACTACTACAATATATATTCTTGGGAAATTGGGTTCAGAGTAGATACGAAAAAAGCAGATTAAATGTCGAGAGAACAAAATGTATTCAAGAAATAGTTTGCGGCTGCTCAGCTAGTAATTCTTTCCAATTCCAGCCATGAACATACTCTGCCAATGTTTTTATATACAGAAAAATAGAATTCTCTGTTAACTCATGTATTGTTGGTTGTGACAAAAAAATTGCATGGTGTACCAGAAATAAGTAACACACGGTCTTGCCGATGTAGATGCCCAGCAATGATAAGGTTGCAACGCTAAAAAGACAACAGGTGGTACATAAGCGAGCATAGGACATTCCACAATCACTCTCTCACAGATAAGTGCGGACAGAAAATATACTGGCCCTCGCATAGACATATCGACATTTACACACGAGATGTTATCAAGCAGCTGCGTGAAAATAATATTAGCATTGGCAAAGTGTACAACATAATTGGCAGTTTCTTTGGCTCCATGAGCAGTGTGCCTTTCATCAAGAGAGCTTTGAGGGGGCTTTGTGGAGAGATTAGCCGAGATCAGGCAGATGATGACGTCAGAAAGACAATGGAAGTTTTTGCTGAGTTGGGATCCAAAGATTCTGGGTTGTACTACAGAGTACAACCGGACACGGACATTCGCATACGAAATCTGTTATGGTCGATGGGCGCAAGGAGGGCACAGTACCATTACTTTGGCGATGCAATAACTTTTGATACAACATACCGTATGTTAGGGCATATTTCTCCCTATGTGGTTTTGGTGATTGATGACAATGTGTTTGCGGACTAATCGTGTGCATCGAGCATTTCAGATAATCAAACATATGGCACTAGACGATTTGAGCCCCTCGGAGTTTCAGAGTGAAGACAGTTTTCTTTCCCGCGTTTCATTTTCGGTGGACTTGAGTTGTAGGGAAAACCATACTATCGAGGGGGTCTGCTTCGAAAATGTTTGGATGGAATCATCAAGTACACACTCATATTGCACCCTATCATGTATCCACCTCAATGGAGTTGTCCCTTTGTTGTGTAGATGGAGTCGTGGAGAGCTGCCAGCGGTAGTACCGCGGGCGGCAGCGGTAGTACCACTAATAGGCGGTAGTACCGCTAGTAACGTCGCTCTCTGCTCGGGTCTCGATTTTTTCGTGTCGGGTTCCACAGTAGTCCAACGGTAGTCTCGCTCGGTTACTTCTGTGGAACCCCTTTTGACCCAGCAGAGCGTGCAGAAGTAGGAGCGGTAGTAGGCATGGTAGTACCGCTTATTGGCGGTAGTACCGCCCCTACCACCGCTGCCACTACCGCACGGTGCCCTGTTCTCCCCTTTCGGCTCTGTTTCTCACAGCGGTAGTAGGGGTGGTAGTTCCGGCTATTAGCGGTAGTACCGCCCACCGTGGGCGGTAGTATCGCTCTAGCCGTACTACCACAACCCCCGCTGCCTACGCACTATGGTAGGGCAACCCCAGCAGTAGTACTGTTGGGGCTGCGGTAGTACCACTCCGGCGGCACTGCTGGCCCCTGGCCTTGTGCCATTGCCTTTACTCCCGGTGACTACCACTTGGGCAATAGTACCGCTTGTGTGCGGGCTGCGAGCTACATAACAGGTGGATTGGTTCCCCACTATATAAAGCGGGTCTTCTTCCCCAAGACTCACCTCTTCCTACGCTAACTCCACTCCATTGTTGCTCCAAAAGCTCATTTTCACCCGATCTCTCTCTCTAGCCAATCAAACTTGTTGATTTTCTAGGGATTGATTGAGAAGACCCTAATCTACACTTCCACGAAGAGAAATTTGATTCCCCCCACTAATCCCTTGCTGATCTTGTTACTCTTGGGTGTTTGAGCACCCTAGATGGTTGAGGTCACCTCGGAGCCACATCCCATTTTGGTGAAGCTTCATGGTGGTGTTGGGAGCCTCCAAGTTTGTTGTGGAGATTGCCCCAACCTTGTTAGGTTCAGTCGCCACCTTCAAGGGCAGCACTAGTGGAATCACGACATCTTGCATTGTGCGAGGGCGTGAGGAGAATACAGTGGCCCTCTAGTGGCTTCTTGGGGAGCATTGTGCCTCCACACCGCTCCAACGAAGACGTACTTTCTCTCAAAGGGAAGGAACTTCGGTAACACATCCTCATCTTCACCAACTCCACTTGTGGTTACTTCTTACCTTTACTTTATGCAAGCTACTTTGTGTTGTATTCCTTGCTTGCTTGTAGTTACCTTTGTTGTTACCATCATATAGGTTGCTCACCTAGTTGCATATCTAGACAACCTATTTGTTGCTAAACCTAATTTTTAAGAAAAGCTAAAAAATGGTAGTTGCCTATTCACCCCCCCCTCTAGTCAACCATATCGATCCTTTCGATTGGTATTAGAGCCTCGTCTCTTTATTAAGGGTTCATCGCCTAAAGAGTATGGATGACATAGAGGATGTGGTTGGTGATATTCCCGCGGCCGAGGAAGTGGACACGGTCACCTGGGAGGACTTAAATGAAGGCAATTACTTCACTTAAGACCTCCATGGCAACCAAGGTCAAGTCCTTGTTTAAAGAGCTCTTTGAGGGGTTAAAAACACCCGACATGGTGCAAGTGGTTAATCCCACCATCGAAGTCGAAGGCCAACTCTGACAAGGAGGGGGCTAATGGTATTAATACTACCACCCCACTTGGAAGGAATGGATCAGTCATCCATGCCGCGGTTGCCCCTCCACGAGTCCATGGAGGAACGGTCGCGCCCTATCATATAAACAATCTTAGGCCCCCACCTAAGCTTGTTGTCAAAGAATTTCCTACTTGGTCTCACTTGAATCATAGCTCAACACATCTTTGGAGAATTATTGAGCAGGGTTTCTATCCTCATGATCCTCACAACCTCACTCCAAGAGAAGAAGTGGACAACCAATACAACCACTCCGCATTGTGGATTCTTCAAGCCGTAGTTCCTCAAGAAGAGCACCCTCACTTGCGGCCGTTCACAGTTGCCAAAGAAGCTTGGGAACACATTTTCTCTTTGTACAAGGGAAGCTCGAGCATTCAACGCTCTAACTTTGAAGTGATCCTTGATGAGGCCGATGAGTTTGTGATGAATGAAGATGAAGATCCTCGTGAGCTTTACCGAAGGTTGGCCACTCTTGCGGTCTCACTCCGAGGCCATGGGAGCAATGACACGGATGACACTTGGATCAAGCACAAGTTTCTCAAAGACATCATGCCTCGCAACAACTCTATGTCCATCGTGATCCGTCAGAGGTCGTACTTTCATTCCTTGTCCTCAAGTGATGTGTTGGATGAGTTTGTTGCTATGAACATCTTGAACAAGACCACCGACAACGCCCTTGCGCGTGCTCAATGGTCAAAGAAGCCCAACCTTGCTTTGAAGGCCACGGAAGTTTCTGAGGATGTTGATGAAGAAGGAGAAGAGGAGTGTTGTCCTGAAGACACCAAGTATGCCTATCATGAACACATGGCTCTTTCTTCTATGCAATTTTGGGGCAACAAGAAAAACACACGACCAAATTTCTCCAAGAACAACTCAAGTGGTTTGAAGGGAAAGCAACGGATGAGAACGTGCTACAATTGTGGAAATGTGAGTCACTTTTTGTTGCAGATTGCCCTTATGAGAATAGAGAAGAGAATGGAGGCAAGCTTATTCGCAAAGACAAGGCCAAGCCTCTTCCCAACAAGAACAACTTTAACAAGAAGGTACCTGATACGTCCATTTTGCATCATGTTTTCTTACTGTTATTCATAATATTTTTATCCATAATAATGCCTTTTGGAGTAATTCTAATGCCTTTTCTCTCATAATTTGCAAGGTACACACCAAGAGGGGGAATTCTGGCAACTGGAAATCTGGACCTGAAAAGGCTACGTTAGGCCACCTATTTCTGCACAACTCCAAATGAGCTGAAACTCCACGAGGATTTTTTATGGAATATTTAAGAAATACTGGAGCCAATAAACACCAGAGGGGGGCCACCAGGTGGGCACAACCCACTTGGGCGCACCAGGTCCCCCTGGCGTGCCCTGGTGGGTTGTGGCCTCCTCGGCCCACCTCCGGTGCCCATTTTCTGGTATATAGGTCATTTTGACCTAGAAAAAATAAAGAGAAGACTTTCGGGATGGAGCGTCGCCGTCTCGAGGCGGAACTTGGGTAGGAGCACTTTTGCCCTCCGGCGGAGCGATTCTATCGGGGGAACTTCCCTCCCGGAGGGGGAAATCATCGTCATCATTGTTGGGGAACATAGTAATTTCAAAAAAAAAATCCTACGCACACGCAAGATCATGGTGATGCATAGCAACGAGGGGAGAGTGTGATCTACGTACCCTTTGTAGATCGACAACGGAAGCGTTTGGTTGATGTAGTCGTACGTCTTCACGATCCGACCGATCCAAGCACCGTTACTCCGGCACCTCCGAGTTCTTGGCACACGTTCAGCTCGATGACGATCCCCGGGCTCCGATCCAGCAAAGCGTTGGGGAGGAGTTCCGTCAGCACGATGGCGTGGTGACGATCTTGATGTTCTACCATCGCAGGGCTTCGCCTAAGCACCGCTACAATATGACCGAGGTGGAATATGGTGGAGGGGGGCACCGCACACGGCTAAGGAACGATCATGAAGATCAACTTGTGTCTATGGGGTGCCCCTTGCCTCAGTATATAAAGGATGGAGGAGGAGGAGGCCGGCCAAGGCACTTGGTGCGGCCAGGATGTGGAGTCCTACTAGGACTCCAAGTCCTAGTAGGAGTCCACCAAGAGGGGAGGAAGGGAGAAGGAAGTGGAGGAGAAGGAAAGGTGGCCGGCCCCCTTTTCCCTAGTCCAATTCGGACCAGAGGGGAGGGGGGGCGCAGCAGCCCCTTGGCCTTTTCTCCTCTTCCCACTAAAGCCCATCAAGGCCCATTGCTTCTCCCGTAACTACCCGGTACTCCGAAAAATACCCGAATCACTCGGAACCTTTCCGATGTCCGAATATAGTCGTCCAATATATCAATCTTTACGTCTCGACCATTTCGAGACTCCTCGTCATGTCCCCGATCTCATCCGGGACTCCGAACTCCTTCGGTACATCAAAACTCATAAACTCATAATATAACTGTCATCGAAACCTTAAGCGTGCGGACCCTACGGTTCGAGAACAATGTAGACATGACCGAGACACGTCTCCGGTCAATAACCAATAGCGGGACCTGGATGCCCATATTGGCTCCTACATATTCTACGAAGATCTTTATCGGTCAGACCGCATAACAACATACGTTGTTCCCTTTGTCATCGGTATGTTACTTGCCCGAGATTCAATCGTCGGTATCTTAATACCTAGTTCAATCTCGTTACCGGCAAGTCTCTTTACTCGTTCCGTAATACATCATCTCACAACTAACTCATTAGTTGCAATGCTTGCAAGGCTTATGTGATGTGCATTACCGAGAGGGCCCAGAGATACCTCTCCGACAATCGGAGTGACAAATCCTAATCTCGAAATACGCCAACCCAACATGTACCTTTGGAGACACCTGTAGAGCTCCTTTATAATCACCCATTTACGTTGTGACGTTTGGTAGCACACAAAGTGTTCCTCCGGCAAACGGGAGTTGCATAATCTCATAGTCATAGGAACATGTGTAAGTCATGAAGAAAGCAATAGCAACATACTAAACGATCGGGTGCTAAGCTAATGGAATGGGTCATGTCAATCACATCATTCTCCTAATGATGTGATCCCGTTAATCAAATAAAAAATCTTTTGTTTATGGTTAGGAAACATAACCATCTTCGATTAACGAGCTAGTCAAGTAGAGGCATACTAGTGACACTTTGTTTGTCTATGTATTCACACAAGTATTATGTTTCCGGTTAATACAATTCTAGCATGAATAATAAACATTTATCATGATATAAGGAAATAAATAATAACTTTATTATTGCCTCTAGGGCATATTTCCTTCAGTCTCCCACTTGCACTAGAGTCAATAATCTAGTTCACATCGCCATGTGATTTAACAGCAATAGTTCACATCACCATGTGATTAACACCCATAGTTCACATCGATATGTGATCAACACCCAAAGTGTTTACTAGAGTCAGTAATCTAGTTCACATCGCTATGTGATTAACACCCAAAGAGTACTAAGGTGTGATCATGTTTTGCTTGTGAGATAATTTTAGTCAACGGGTCTGTCACATTCAGATCCGTAAGTATTTTGCGAATTTCTATGTCAACAATGCTCTGCACGGAGCTACTCTATCTTATTGCTCCCACTTTCAATATGTATCTAGATCGAGACTTAGAGTCATCCAGATCTGTGTCAAAACTTGCATCGACGTAACTTTTTACGACGAACCTTTTTGTCACCTCCATAATTGAGAAATATTTCCTTATTCCACTAAGGATAATTTTCACCGCTGTCCAGTGATCTACTCTTAGATCACTATTGTACTCCCTTGCTTAACACAGTGTAGGGTATACAATAGATCTGGTACACAGCATGGCATACTTTATAGAACCTATGGCTGAGGCATAGGGAATGACTTTCATTCTCTTTCTATCTTCTGCCGTGGTCGGGCTTTGAGTCTTACTCAATTTCACACCTTGCAACACAGGCAAGAACTCTTTCTTTGACTGTTCCATTTTGAACTACTTCAAAATCTTGTCAAGGTATGTACTCATTGAAAAAACTTATCTAGCGTCTTGATCTATCTCTATAGATCTTGATGCTCAATATGTAAGCAGCTTTACCGAGGTCTTTCTTTGAAAAATTCCTTTCAAACTGTAAGTGCATCTAGTGCCACCCCTAGTTAGTTTTGGAGTATTGATGACAAACCTAGTTGAGGGACTAATGTTTTTGTGAGAATTGCAGGATAACACAGGTAGAAGTCCCTCATTGATTCGGTTTTACTACCAGAGATGACCCCTAAAAATGTATGAAGACATTGAAGCCAAAGGTGGTATATGAAGATATTCACATTGAAGACTATGACAAAAGAAGACACGTTATGAAGCCTATGGAGCTCGAAGACTTAGATCTTTCGTAGTTCTTTTTCTTTTGTGTTGAGTCATAGGAACCACCGTACTGTTAAGTGGGGTCCAAGAGAACCGGTCAGAATGACTGAAGTGATGCCTAATTCAAAACCTATGTCTTCGAGCGAAGACTATGAGAGCAAATCTTGTCCAGAGTCGGACAAGTCAGCTTTACTTGTAGCCCAAGTAAAGTTGCCGTGTGAGTTCGAAATCTGACCGTTGGAACACGTGTCAGTTCCTTAGTGACCCATGGTCATTTCGGACAAATCAGGTCGGGTTGCCAAGTGGCTATAAATAGCCCACCCCCTACAACCATAAACGGTTGGCTGCTCAGATTTCAGTGCACGGCTTTTGTCGTTTGAGAGAACCCACCTCGAAGCCTTTGAGAGAAAATTCCTAGCGAGGAGAAAAGCCCTAACCACCCAAAGCCAGAGAGAATTGGGCATCACTTAGGTCTTCTTGTCTGTGTGATCTGAAGACTTATTACACTTGAGGACTGTGCATCCTCCAGACGGTTAGGCGTCGCGTTCAGAGCATCCAAGAGACATTGTGGATTGCCAGTGAACGAAGTCTGTGAAGGTTTGGGAGTCTACCTTGAAGACTTACCAGAGTGATTGGGCGAGGACTATGTGACCTTAGCTCAAGGAGAATACGGTGAGGACTTGGTGTCCTGAGCTGCGTGTTCAGGACTGGGTGTTCCGGGACTGTGTGTCCTAAGGTTTAAATACCTAGCCGCTCCAACCAGACGTACAGTTGTCACAGCAACTGGAACTGGTCCAACAAATCATTGTCTTCAACGAGTCACTGGTTTCATCTTCACTTCCTTTAACTTACTGCACTCATTGTGAAGCCATTGCATGCCTGCTATATCTTTTGTCTTCACAACGTAACTGTATGATTTGTTTGGCTTCATAACTTCTTCCTACCTGATCCTTATTACACTGCAGCTACTTGTCATTGTGCCTTCACTCTATTGAATACTTGACCATGGCTTGCCTAGTGTAATCTAACTTCCGCTGCATAGTAATAGGCATATCTCTACTGTTTGTCTTCATAACTTCCACGTTTTGAAGACTTTCATAAAAATCGCCTATTCACCCCCCCTCTAGTCGATATAACGCACTTTCAATTGGTATCAGAGCAAGGTGCTCCCTTGTTCTGTGTGATTCGGTTTAACCACCTGGAGTTTTAGCTATGTCGACTGCAGGGATAATTAAAGTCTCCGCTGCGTGCCCCGTCTTCGATGGAACTGAATATCCCTACTGGAAGAATAAGATGCGTATGCATCTTGAATCCATTGACGTCGACCTATGGTATGTCGTCGAGAACGGCGTTCCCAAGGCTGGAGAAGGTGTCACTGCTGCTGATGTCAAGAAATTCGTTCAACTGGACTCTACTGCCAAGAACATCATCTGTGGTCATCTGACCAAAGGACAGTATGGCCGTGTGAGTGCTTTGAAGACATCCAAGCTGGTCTGGGACTGGCTCTCCAAGGTCAATGAAGGCATCTCAACCCAGAGAGATCAAAGAATCAGTGTCCTTCGCAATCTCTTCAACCGCTTCAAGCGAAATGACAATGAGAATGTCCAGCACACATTTGACACTCACTGACATCACAAATGAGCTTCAAGCCCTCGGCGCTACTGAGATCACCAAACATGAAGTCGTCAAGACGCTGCTGAGATCACTTGATAGTTCATTTGACATCCTAGCCCTGATGATTCAAGAACGTCCTGATTTCAAGACACTCGATCCATCTGACATACTTGAGAGGCTCAACACACATGAGTTTCAGCTTTCTGAGAAAAGAGATATCTACGGTCCAAACTATGGGCGAACTCGTGCCTTGAAGGCAAAAGCTGTTTCCTCATCTGAAGAAGAATCTGACAGTAGTTCTGATGATCCTGAAGACATTGGAAGGAAACTTGCAATGCTAGTGAAGAAGTTCCAAAAATTCACCAAGAAGAAAGGCTTCAGAAAGTCTTCACGATCAAGCTCAAGGAATGATGAAGCTTCTGCTCATGACTACAAGAAGAAAACATGCCACAAGTGCAAGAAAACTGGACACTTCATCTCTGAGTGTCCAAAGTGGGACAATGAGAACAGAAAGAAGAAGAAGAGCAAGGAATATGACTCAGACGACAAGAAGAAGAAGAAATACACAAAGTCTTCTTCCAAGTCTTCCTCAAAGTCTTCATCACACAAGAAGAGCTCATCTGGCAAGGCACGTGCGTTTGTTGGCAAGGAAATGGATTCAGAGGAGGAGTCCGCTTCTGAGGAGGCAGAGGTGGAGTCTGAGGAGGAGTCTGATTCTGGCATTGCAAGTCTGGCTACAACATACATCGCCAAGTCCATCTTCAACACTGAAGACAATGATTTCATCACTGACACCGATGCAAATGACAAGGACTACTCTACTCCTACCTACTGCTTCATGGCACGCGGTGCCAAGGTAAACAAACGCACTACTCACTATCAAACATCTAGTGACGATGACTCTGATTGTGATTCAAAACCCAGTTACAAAACACTTGCTAAAATTGCAACTGAACAACAGAAAACCATGGAACATATTCAAAAACTGTTAGACAGAGGCGATGATCTGTTGGGTGCTGAAATGACTTGATCTGAATCCTTAATTGAAGACATAAAAAATCTTCACGTTAAGTATCAGGAACTTGAAGATCGTCATGATACTCTCTCAACAACTCATGAAAAGCTTTCCTATGATTATCTTCAAAGGAAGCAAGAACTTGAGAAATTGAGAGCGGCTCATGAAGATCTTCAAAAGGAAAACGAGTCACTTCACGCCAAACAGATCAGTTCCGCTCAGGAAGGATTTGAACCACCATGTCTTAAATGCATTGAGCGTGATAATGCCACTTCTGTTGCTGAATGTTCCACTGCTACTCTGTTGCAATATCTTCAACTGTTGATGTGGTAACTAACCCCTCTGCTGAGGATACCACTGCTATTGCTGATGAGAATGCTAGGTTGAAGACATTGCTTGAAACAGGGATGTACAAAAGTCTTCAAGGGCATCAGACACTTTGTGATGTCCTCAAAAAGCAGATTCTGAACCGAAACCCTAGGAAAGAGGGTGTAGGGTTCGTAAGGAAAATGAATGCAGATGGCTCTTACTGGAGACCTGAGCAGTACCCCAAAACCACATGGGTTGCTGCAAAGGAACCTTCAGCAGATCCATCCAACTTATCTGGCTTTACCTGTGCTAACCCCATTATCATTGATGAATCCTTTGATGCAAACTATAAATTGTTTAAGAATCAGAATGGTGAAGTGTTTGCCAGGTACATTGGTACTAACTGCAGGAATGGACCGCCTATGAAGAAGATCTGGGTTCCGAAAACGTGTCTGGAAAATCTTCCTGTGAATGTCTTCATGACACCTCACATGAAGAAGACAAACCTCAGACCAAAGGCTTCATACGGTCTAAAGGCTTCATACAGACAGAGGACTCACCTGAGTCGCACTAACGCAAATGTTTTGCAGGGAAACCATACTCAGGCATATGAATATGAGAGCGGTTTATCAAACCGGCATGTTCATATGACCAAAAACTATTCTGCCTATTCTTATGAGTACTATTGTCCGCCTGCTAAACTGTTTGCTAGGGCTCCAAAACCAAAATTTTCAGATGCTGCACTTAGACTTATTGCTTCTAAGCCACCCTTGAAGATGTGGGTGGTTAAGAAAGCTTAACTCTCTTTTGCAGGGAAAGGTCTCCAGCAGAAAACCAAAATCTTCTGACGCTATTGCTGGGGACCTTAAAAATCTTGTAGGGCGCAAGATAAAATGCCCGAATGGCATCATTATGTACTTCGTTTCTGAATCGCATGCTACTCTCCCTATTAGTCCTAATCTGGATCTAAGTTTTCATAACCCACTGGTTCGTCAAATTTTTTTGCTTCACAATTCTCTTCGTGAAGCCTATCCCCCTAACTGCACTGTAGGGTACGACACCAGCGTCTTCAAAGTCTTCAGAATGGACTATTGACAGTGGGTGTACAAATCACATGACTGGCAAAAGAAGCCTTCTTATGGACTCAACCTTACGTCCATCCGACAAGAGCCACATCACATTTGCTGACACTGGTAAAAGTAAGGTATTGGGTCTAGGTAGAGTTGCAATCTCAAAGGATCAACAAAGTCATGCTTGTTGAATCCCTTGGTTTCAACTTAATGTCTGTTTCAATGCTTTGTGATTTGAACATGATCGTAATGTTTGGAAAATATCGTTGCCTGGTACTAATGGAATCTGACAAGTCTCTAGTGTTTGAAGGGTATCGAAAAGATGATTTGTATGTGGTAGATTTCTCAGCAGGGCCACAACTTGCAGTATGTCTTCTTGCAAAAGCTTCAGAATGATGGCTTTGGCATCGGAGGCTTGGGCATGCTGGCATGAGGAACCTCCACACCCTTGCGAAGAAGAAACATGTCATAGGCATCGAGGGCGTCAAGTTCAAGAAAGATCACTTATGCGGTGCCTGTGAAGCAGGGAAGATGACGAGGGCAAAACATCCCTCGAAGACAATCATGACCACTACTCGACCCTTCGAACTGCTTCACATGGATCTTTTTGGTCCCACTCACTACTCAACTTTTACTACTACTGCTTGCCTCTATGGCTTCGTTATTGTTGATGATTATTCTCGATATACTTGGGTGCACATAATCCTTTACAAGACTGAAGTGCAGGATGTCTTCAGACGCTTCGCCAATCGAGCTATGAACAATTACGGCGCCAAGATAAAGCACATCAGAAGTGACAATGGCACTAAATTCAAGAACACTGGCCTTGATACATATCTTGATACCTTGGGCATCACACATAAATTCTCAGCTCCGTACACGCCACAGCAGAATGGCGTCGTCGAATGCAAGAACAGAACACTCATTGAGATGGCCAGAATGATGCTAGATGAATACAAGACTCCAAGAAAATTCTGGACTGAAGCCATTGATACTGCATGTCATACAATCAATCGTGTTTATCTTCACAAGCTTCTGAACAAGACATCTTATGAACTCCTAACTGGCAAGAAGCCAAATGTCAGTTACTTCAGAGTATTTGGCTCAAGGTGCTGGATCAAGGACCCACCACACCTCAAAGTTTGCACCAAAAGCACATGGGGGTTTTATGCTTGGATATGGAAAGGATTCGCACTCCTACAGAGTCTTCAATCTCTTTCATTACAAAGTGGTTGAAACAGTGGATGTGCGGTTCGATGAGACAAGTGGTTCACAAAGAGAGCAACTGCCAAATGTGCTAGATCAAATTCCAGCTAGTGAATCAATCAAGCTAATGGGAACTGGAGAGATTATACCTTCTGAAGCTCATCCTGAAGAAGAACTTATCATCTCAGCACCTGATCAACATGAAGACAATGCTCAGCCTGAAGACATTCCTCCCAACAACAACACAGATCAGCAAGAGCAAAGTCTTCGCCCTGTACATCCTCGTGTTGCCAATGAAGTGCAGATTGACAGAATAATTGACAGCATCAATGCACCTGGTCCACTCACTCGTTCAAGGGCAACTCAGCTAGCAAATTTCTGTGGGCACTTCGCATTCGTCTCAATATCAGAACCCAAGAAAGTTGAAGAAGCCTTCATGGAACCTGAATGGATTCAAGCTATGCAAGAAGAGCTTCAACAGTTTGAGCTGAATAGTGTATGGGAACTAGTTAAGCGTCCTGATCCACGGAAGCACAACATAATAGGCACCAAATGGATATACCGCAACAAGCAAGATGAGCATGGTCAAGTTGTCAGAAACAAAGCTCGTCTCGTTGCTCAAGGATATACTCAAGTGGAAGGCATTGACTTCGATGAAACATTTGCTCCTGTGGCTAGGCTTGAAGCCATACGCATACTGCTGGCCTATGCAAATCATCATAACATACTTCTATATCAAATGGATGTGAAGAGTGCCTTTCTCAATGGCAAGATTGAAGAAGAAGTGTATGTTGCACAACCGCCAGGCTTTGAAAATCCAAAACATCCTGACATGGTATACAAGCTCAACAAGGCACTGTATGGCCTCAAACAAGCCCCTAGGGCCTGGTATGACACACTCAAATATTTCCTGAAGAGCAAAGGCTTCATACCTGGTTCCCTGGATCCCACTCTTTTCACGAAGACATATGATGGTGAACTGTTTGTGTGCCAAATATATGTGGATGACATTATCTTCGGCTGCACCAATCAGAAGTACAGTGAAGAGTTTGGATATATGATGCAAGAGCAATATCAGATGTCCATGATGGGGGATCTGAAGTTCTTCCTTGGTCTTCAAATACGACAACAACGCAATGGCATCTTCATATCTCAAGAGAAGTATCTCAAAGATTGCCTGAAGAAGTTCGGTATGCAAGACTGCAAAGGCTTCACAACACCAATGCCAGCCAAACATCATCTGGGTCCTGACGACAATGGTAAAGAGTTTGATCAAAAGGTATACCGCTCCATGATTGGTTCTTTACTTTATCTATGTGCATATAGGCCAGATATTATGCTTAGTGTTTGCATGTGTGCTCGATTTCAAGCGGCACCAAAGGAGTCGCATCACTTAGCTGTGAAGCGAATTCTTCGATATTTGGCTCACACCCCAACTCTAGGATTATGGTATCCAAAGGGCTCAGAGTTTGATTTGGTTGGATTCTCGGATGCTGATTATGCCGGTGACAAAGTTGATCGCAAGTCTATATCAGGCACATGTCACTTTCTGGGACGATCACTTGTATGTTGGTCTTCAAAGAAGCAGAACTGTGTATCTCTCTCCACTGCTGAATCTGAATACATTGCTGCTGGATCTTGCTGCGCTCAGCTTCTGTGGATGAAGCAAACACTCAAGGACTATGGCATTCATCTGAAGCAAGTGCCACTTTACTACGACAACGAAAGCGCCATCAAGATTGCCAACAACCCAGTTCAGCACTCGAAGACAAAGCACATTGAAATTCGTCATCACTTTCTCAGAGATCATGTTGTGAAGGAAGACATTGATATCATACACGTCAACACTGAAGAGCAATTGGCAGATATCTTCACCAAGCCCTTGGATGAGAAGAGATTTTGCAAGTTACGGTGTGAGCTAAATATCTTAGAATCCTCAAATGTCATGTGATCAGGCACACATCCTAACCCTTATGCATATTGATGACTTAGATGTGCACCACACGAAGTAACGTATATCTTCAATCAATGAAGACATACATTCTAAGTGTGAATACATTAATGTGGAAATTGACTTCAGAGCGCCACGATAATTGTGCGCCGTGTCTGGGTCTAATACTTCCTATACGGTGGGTAACGCCACCACCAAACGTTCTATTTTGAAGTGTTTCACTCTTGGCGTTACCTTGTAATGTCTTCATATTTGGTTTGGCTTCAATCTTAACATGTCTTCATGATTATCTTCACTACGTTGATTATATAGATATATATATATACTAGTGTTCTGTCCTCTACAGCATTCACTTATAGCTATGTCTTCTTGGTTGAATCTTTTGAACTAAGTGAATGTGATCGGACCCTAATCTCTCTATGCTTTCTATCTCAAATTCTATCTCTCCAAGTCATAAGCATTCTATTGAAACTGTCGAATGTCTTCTCTGCGTCCTTGTCAGCAGAAGACACAGAGACAACCTTTAAAACCGTTTTCAATGCTCATTCATCCACAAGAAATCCGGAGAAGTAGGAACGACCGCCCAACAATCCAGGCGTGCGTGGGATGTGGAACTGCCCCCAAAATACCGCATGATGGCCACGTGCTACTCAGATGCGAATCGCTAGGGGCACCTGAGTAATAGCGCAGTGCCGCCCCTGCGCCTATAAATTCACAATTACCGCGGTCATTATCTCCTTCTTCCACCCTCGCACGAACCCTAGCGCCACCGCTAGCTCTCGACGACGCCGGCGACGAAGCACTTCGCTGCCACAACCTCTCCGACGCCGTCTTCACGCCGATTGCGGACATCGTCCTCTCCGCCGTCGCCGTAGGTGTCTTCCGTCGCCAAGTTAGGGCACGGAGGACTGAACTGCTCGGCATCATCTCCCACTCCGTCTAGTAGTTCCAAGTGTGGTAAATAAAACTTCTTTTTACAGCCCCTTTTGATCCCATGGTTCTGTCACTTTCTACCATAAGAAGTTCCTATTCACACAAGTTAGTTCTCTCTCAATCTGCATCTCATAACATGCCTAGTATATTCACTTGTGCTTCATGAAGTAGTTAGATTCCTCACTTGTACTGATCTGTTGGTTCGTACAAATCTGGAACCAACTTCTTTTCTATGAGTGAATGTCTTCGCACGATGAGGTCAATGTCTTATAAACTGATTTATCTTCAAAATCTTCTGAGAATGCATATGACCTCTTCCCCTTCCCTCGCACCTTAATGCTGTCACAGGTACATGTCCGTGGAAGAATCCTTTGGTTCTCATAGTCTGCATTCATTTGCAGAATTCTTACAGCAACACATAAATTCTCCTGAAGCCAGTTCCTGTTGGTCCAACAAGAAAAAGCCTTTGAAGCCTTTGAACGTCTTGAAGCCTTCCAAGTTAAGGTTTATGGCTTCAGAAACAGCAGCAAGGAAGGGGGGCAGACAGAGACGTGGAGGAACATCCAAAGATCTGCCTGATGAACTGGCAGAAATGTACAAAACAGATCCTGAAGAGAATTATGGTCAGCGCAAGACCCGAATCCAATGGATTCGACGCTATTGGGCAGAACAATGGTTCCATTACCGCTTCGTCACCCAGGAGTATGCTGAGAAAAGTGCCATCAAGAGACCATGGGGGGACATCCTTTACAAGAACCTTATACCCAGGACCAGAGATGAAGCCATTGCTCAAGGATTCTACCCATGCATGGTCCGAGGACCACAGCCTGCTGAAGCACATCCTTCGTCACTACTCTGGTGTCGTGACGACAATCTGTTCAAGCGCAACTTCCAGTTTGCCCAGAACTCCGCGAAGTAGAACAAGAAGAAGCTGGGGTTAGACTTCAACCCTGGTCCCTCCATACCAAGGGCAGATGGCACACGCGACGCAGAACCCAATATCATCGGTCCGTATGCCAACCTTGAGGGCCTCATCACCCGCATTTTAGTCCAAGGGACTGCCGTGAATGACCCTCCAGCTGACTCTGAGTCTGATGAAGCTCCTGCTGTACCGAAGCCAAAGCAGTCGAAGAAGCCAAAAGCTTCAAAGCCGGCCCCTTCACCAAAAATCTCAAGGGCGAAACCATTGGCAACTGCACCTCCTGAAGACAGTGTGCAGTCTGAAGACGTATCCCGCGTCTCCAAGCCCCAGAAGGCCAAGATGCCTCAGCCACACACCGGCAAAGAGCTCACAGCTGCTGCAATTCTGCGCAGCGAAGTCATTGATCTGTCAAGTGATGAAGATCTTGGAGATGACGCTCTCGAGCAGCTCATCAAGAGCAAAGAAGAAGCTAAAATCTTCAACAATTTGCCTCTCTTTGATGTCGCCATCATCCACAACTTCATCGACGAATGGTTTGCCACACCAGACATCAGCTTCGAAGATCTGCAGCTGCTCGTTGGCCTCAGCGTCGCCTTCCAAGGCGCTATTGCTTCAGAACTTGCAATTGCCCAGCGCATTGTTGAACTGAAGCAGAAAATTGATCATGAAAAGGCTCAGTTCAAGAAGAATATGGCCAAGCTCAGCGTGCAAGAAGTGAAGAGCTTCAAGATCATGCTGCATGAGCTAAAGGAAAACTTTCTGAAGAAGCATGCAGAAGCTCAAGGTTCACGTGAGCGGATGAAGTCTCTGGCAGACAGATGTGTGGAGGCCTACAATGAGGCCGAGAAGTGCAAGGCGCTTGGGCGTCCTGGCATCGACCCCAAGATGGCCGCAAAGAAAAAGAAGAAGACTGTTCCAGCTGAACCAGAGGCACCAAGGCAGGAAGCAGTTCCGCTTGTCTTCCCAACTGCAACGACTGGCTCGAAGCCAAAGAGCCGGTCAACAGCTTCAGAGCTCAAGAAGACAAGAACTGCTGAGGCTGAAGCCAGGAAAAGGAAGATCTCTGAAGCCTCTCCTACTGCCCCCAGCAAGAAAAGGAGGAAGACCAAGAAATCTCGGGCTGCTCCCACAGAGCCCTTGATAGTTGAACCTATCTCTATGGTTCACCCGAATGCAGAACGTCAACTGACGGTTCATGAGCCTACTTCCACAGAGGCTCCTGAAGCTGAAGACATTCCAGCAGCCGACCCCATCGCTGCTGAAGACATTGGTCATCAGGACAATGTACAAGATGATGCAGCCCTTCCTCAGTATGAAAACAGCAAACTCATCAGCATTGGTCGTCCTCTGACGCCAATTGCACAAGATGCGTCATGGGCGGATCGCCCTCAAGAGGAAGAAGACTTTGAGGCCCAGCCCACTCCAACCCCACAGGCATCGTCTGTGTTCCACAGGCTTCGCAAAGGTCCAAGGCCTCAAGTCTATGTTGAAGACATCCCTGCTGCATCAGCCGAAGAAGAAGCACCACAAGAGCCCACTCCTCTGCTCCACCAAGAAGCAGTTCTCCAGGAGAACGTGCTTGTGACCGACCCTCCAGCTAGTCAAGCGGAGGCTGAAAATATTGAGGCTGCCACAACCAACACTGAAGCCAATGTGGAGCCCTCCCCACCAAAAGCTTCAGAAGACAGTGAAGCTACTGATCCAAACACTTCTGTTCCTGAGTCTGCTGCAGGTCCTCAATTTGATTACCATGTTGAGCACAGGCCTCAGGTCCAGAAGCCAACTCCCAGACTGCCAAGGTTTCCAGGTCCTGCATCAGCACCTGGCTCCTTTGACATCAATAGCTTCAAGGCAGATAATACATTTTTCAACAGATCCAAGAACCCTTATTCAAGGGAAAGGATTTCATCAGATAGGTTCTGGAGCTATCCTCAACGCAGCTACTATTCATGCATCCTATACAACCAAGGTCGCATCTTCCCGCACAAGCGCCTTGATGTTAAAGCCATTGCTGGTCTGCCCTGTTTAGAGGAAGCGTTGGATTGCTTCAAGCAAGTGGGTCTGCTGCAGTTTGTAACTGATGAAGAGCACTGGAATGAAGAGCTTCTTCTGCAATTCTATGCCACCCTCCACATCAAAGGATACAACAGAGATCCGAAGACTTGGACCCTGGAGTGGATGACCGGCAATGTCCATCACGAAGCCAGTGCATTTGATATCATTGAGCTCACCGGCCTGCCCACTCCTGGCGAATTCTTCGAGGAAGGATGTCCACTACACACTGAAGCTCTTGAGAGCATATTCCAGAGGCCTGAACCGAATATGAGTCAGATGCTCTCCATGATGAAGCCGTTGCCCCTCGATGCTCCTTATCCAACAGAGTTCTTCGTTGAAGACTTTGAGTACCTGCCCAGAACCATCTATCACATTATCCGGCGGACTCTCTGGCCTATCAAAGGGCACTCTCCAAATGCCAAGATCGAGGGTGCAATGAAGACTCTGATATTCTGTATCCTTCATGGCAAATGCTTCAACGCACAGGATTTCTTCATACGCCAACTTGCTGCATCTGGCTCAGATTTACTTGGTTTGAAATTCTATGCTCCTTGGGTAATGAGACTGATCAAGCTTCACTCTGCGATCTCATATCAGCCCTCAGCATGCAACCATCGGATCTTCTTGCCAGATGTGGATACCTCTGCTGAAGCCAACTATGCTGAACCTTCCAAGCAACCTTTGAGTCTTCAGAATGCAGAACACCAGAGCTTCACTCAAAATGTTGAAGGTGTTGAAGCCATCTCCAGGGTGTATCCTTTGGCTGGCACTACACGTGCACCACACCCTGCTTCAACTGAAGCCACTGACAGTGCCACTGCTTCAAGACCCAAGAAGCGCACTCGTGTTCTCAACGACCGAGAGCTTCTTGTGGCCCTTCATCAAAAGCAGGATAGGCATCATGACTGGTTGAAGAGACAGATGAAGAGCCTCTTGGTGGATGTAAATCGCATCCGAAATCTTGCCACCAAGAACGCTTTCGTTGCCCATGAAACCTGTCGCCGCACATGGAAAGGGCTCACGATGATGCTTTCTGAAGCTGATCTTCAAGAGGATGGCTTCACTGAGAGATTCAAGTTTGACTCTACACCACCTCGAAGAGCTGTGCTGCTGGGGACTCCATCTCTTGAAGATTCTGAGTTCTCTTCCTCTGCTGCCACAGTCACTGCCAGAATCATTGATGAAGAAGACGATGCTACCTCACCGCCACCTGCTTCAGCACCTCCAAGCTCTTCTGCACCGCCAAACAACGCCAACAACCCTACTACTTCATCTACTCCTCACGGGAACGAGTAGAGTCTCTATGTCTTCAAACCTTTTTGGTCATTACTGACAAAAGGGGGAGAAGCATATGAGATTGATAGTCTTCAAGCGGGTTCATATGGGCGGGTGCCTTATATTTTGCTTCGTGCTTACAACTCTCGTTTTTTTGCTACATTTGGTTCTTATGAGTTGTAACACTTAAACCAGATGGTCGTCTGCTACTTGTTTGCCACCCTGTTATGCGAAGATAAATTCCGCACGTGCGACGATAAATTCCGCCCTTATCTCATTCTGCAGACGTCCATTTTCCATTATGCATGTCATTATCTTCATATACTTTCACATGCATAGTGGATTGTCATCATAAGCTGAAGTGGATCTCCACAAATGCAACCTGCCATGTGCATTTGCATTCCAAAAGCAAATTAACTTATATGCACATCTTCAGGGGGAGCCCGTGCAACTTATGAAGACAATTCCTTATCCTTTACAATTTCACAGACTATATTCCCCGTTGAAAACTTCAACTAGTTTGTCATCAATCACCAAAAAGAGGGAGATTGTAAGTGCATCTAGTGCCACCCCTAGTTGGTTTTGGAGTATTGACGACAAACCTAGTTGAGGGACTAATGTGTTTGTGAGAATTGCAGGATAACACAGGTAGAAGTCCCTCATTGATTCGGTTTTACTACCAGAGATGACCCCTAAAAATGTATGAAGACATTGAAGCCAAAGGTGGTATATGAAGATATTCACATTGAAGACTATGAAAAAAGAAGACACGTTATGAAGCCTATGGAGCTCGAAGACTTAGATCTTTCATAGTTCTTTTTCTTTTGTGTTGAGTCATAGGAACCACCGTACTGTTAAGTGGGGTCCAAGAGAAACGGTCAGAATGACTGAAGTGATGCCTAATTCAAAACCTATGTCTTCGAGCGAAGACTATGAGAGCAAATCTTGTCCAGAGTCGGACAAGTCAGCTTTACTTGTAGCCCAAGTAAAGTTGCCGTGTGAGTTCGAAATCTGACCGTTGGAACACGTGTCAGTTCCTTAGTGACCCAGGGTCATTTCGGACAAATCAGGTCGGGTTGCCAAGTGGCTATAAATAGCCCACCCCCTACAACCATAAACGGTTGGCTGCTCAGATTTCAGTGCACGGCTTTTGTCGTTTGAGAGAACCCACCTCGAAGCCTTTGAGAGAAAATTCCTAGCGAGGAGAAAAGCCCTAACCACCCAAAGCCAGAGAGAATTGGGCATCACTTAGGTCTTCTTGTCTGTGTGATCTGAAGACTTATTACACTTGAGGACTGTGCATCCTCCAGACGGTTAGGCGTCGCGTTCAGAGCATCCAAGAGACATTGTGGATTGCCAGTGAACGAAGTCTGTGAAGGTTTGGGAGTCTACCTTGAAGACTTACCAGAGTGATTGGGCGAGGACTATGTGACCTTAGCTCAAGGAGAATACGGTGAGGACTTGGTGTCCTGAGCTGCGTGTTCAGGACTGGGTGTCCGGGACTGTGTGTCCTAAGGTTTAAATACCTAGCCGCTCCAACCAGACGTACAGTTGTCACAGCAACTGGAACTGGTCCAACAAATCATTGTCTTCAACGAGTCACTGGTTTCATCTTCACTTCCTTTAACTTACTGCACTCATTGTGAAGCCATTGCATGCCTGCTATATCTTTTGTCTTCACAACGTAACTGTATGATTTGTTTGGCTTCATAACTTCTTCCTACCTGATCCTTATTACACTGCAGCTACTTGTCATTGTGCCTTCACTCTATTGAATACTTGACCATGGCTTGCCTAGTGTAATCTAACTTCCGCTGCATAGTAATAGGCA